>NW_021821636.1:341928-495635 GCF_901000725.2 Takifugu rubripes
CTCTTCAGAGCCCTGACGTAAGCTTTTTTGGAAAATATGTCTATGACCGTTAATAAATAATTATATCCGTCATTATGCTCCGACAGGGCTTGCATATCGCACAGGTCCGCTTGAAATTGGTTTAAAGGGCGGGGGGGCGAAAACCCTGTTTCTTGGAAAATGTATCCTGGCCGGTTTGTGTAGAGTGTAAGCGTCCTGTCCCTGTAGAAATGTTTTAACATTTTCTCGAGGAACCGTCTTTCCCATTTCTTCTTGCACCCCCTTATGGAGCCGCTCTACACCACCGAGGCTACCGGGATGCGCGGGATCATAGTACACTTTTTCCATGAAGCGTGTCTCAGACATGTTGAAAACAGAATGAGAAGGGATGCTCGTTTGAGAGGTATTTATTTTTTTATTAGCTGTTAAGAAATCTTTAGCATACACATTTTGTGAGTAACATGAGTAAATACATTTTGTGAGTAACATGAGCAAATACATTTGTAACATTAGTAATGTGAAAGTACAGATAGTCCTGAAAATGGTGTTTTCAGATATAAGTGTTTTCAGTCCAGTACTGAGTCACCGTGTCCAGATGTTCCTGTTTAATCTCGCTGTCGTTGTTGGCGATACTCTCGTACATTTGTTGGATGGGAGTGTAGATTAATTCGCTGGATTTCAGCTCGAACAAAAGGGTCTCTGCGGCGATCTTGACTTTCACGTAGTCAGCGTTGACACCGCACGCTTTCAGGAAATTTTGAATAGCAGGAATGAACTTGGGTGTGTAGAGTCTTTTCATCAACATGTAAAAGTTGTTGCGGTAGAAACCCGGTTCGATCACATCCAAACACTGGTGTTGGCGCTGGCTGGGGTGGTCGATCCGACATCCGTTGCAAACCTCACCCTTGTACAGGTCCAGGACGACGCTAAGTAGATGAAGAACGCCTTTTTTTACCAGACCAAAGAATTCAGATGCCCAGCCGTCAAGCTGGTCAGCACCGTTACATACAGCCCCGGGGAGATCCGATGCGTCATCGGGCAAAGGCAGATCAGGGGTTGTTGAGCGTGAAAGACTCTCCACACCGCTCACAGAGATTGGAGAACCTGGACGTGAAGAAGCCGGAGACGGCGCAGGATCTCTGCCTTGGAGAAGAGACTCGGACAGCTCTGGAAGTGATGCTGAGTCTCTGACGGGTGGTGTCAGTGAGGGTGAGTGAGGACTGGACACCCCAGGATCCGATGCCGAGCGTCCGAGGGGTGGGGTTGGTGGAGGGCTTAGCCAAGGAGTGAGAGACTCCTTAGAATCCGTGGGATCCAAGCGTTGGATGAGTGAGTCAAAGTCCAGCCTGCGAGGCCGAAGCCGACGTTGAGGGCGTTCCGCTTGTGTCTCATCCTCATCCCACAGATAGGAATTGCTCGGAGTGTCAGATCCGCTCTTGACGCTTCTGTTGGTAGACATGCTCTCCTTAGTGTTTCACTCCGGTAGTGGGTAACGTATGGTTCAGACCAACGTCTTTTATACATTTGAGATATGGGTGTGGGCTTACACGAGGGAGGACTCTTTTTTTCGTCACCACAGTGTTGTTCCAAAGACGACAATGGTGAAAAATTTTTGTGATTTTATCATCCATTTCATGCATCTTTTCGATCCATGCTGCAAGAGGTAGAGTCAACACGTTGCTGAAAACCCCACAGTCTGAGCTAAAAAGATCCAAGACAAAATACTGTCTCGGTTTCCCTGACATCTCTTCCATCTGCATCTTGTAGCTAGCACGATAGAACCATCTTCCCGTACCCGAGGTTTTCGTCAACCAAATGCTCACAAATGTTTGTTCTGTGGAAGGTTTCTGTTCTGTGTTGTTTCTTTCTTCACAGCCTTCTTCAGTCACACACACCATTCTCGGTTTGATCAGTTTCAACACACCCCAGTCATTGGAAGACATCGTAGCCGACAACATAGGCCCCTCACTGGAAGATTCTTCCCGCTGATAGAGAATCAGCTCCCCCGTCTTGTAACGGAACACATACCCAAAACTCCCTGTTTGACTATAAGGCTCCAAAGACCATTCTTGCTGCAAAGGCTCAGAAGGTGACGCCTGAGAACGCTGTACAAACACCGTGGATTTTTCAACTACTTTTCCACACAATTCTCTTATAACGGTCACAGCCGTCTCACCAATCACGGATGTAGAACTACTCATGTTGTCCACAGATGGCTATGCCAGGACTATGGCAAAACTGTTTTGTAACTGTTTGTAACTGCTGCCCTTCCTTTTTAAAAAAAGGCGGGAAAGGGAGAAAGGCCGGAAAGGCGGGGAAGGGAGGTGGGGGGGGGGGGGGGGGGGCGGGGGGGGCGGGGGGGGGGGAACAGGTGTGGGCGGGTTCAGGGAAAGGTCAACCTGTCACTTTGACAAGAAGTACCCCATTTCTCTCTCTTAAATGAAAATGAACATTATCACACAGGCTCTTAAAATTAAAACTCATTTATTGCAGGAAGTAAAAACATACAATATTTACAAATACTGTATTTAATAATGGAAAAAATAGAAACTCTTAAGGACTTCACACATCAGGTCCTGCAAGTTAGTT
Source organism: Takifugu rubripes (assembly GCF_901000725.2). Classification (NCBI taxonomy): domain Eukaryota; kingdom Metazoa; phylum Chordata; class Actinopteri; order Tetraodontiformes; family Tetraodontidae; genus Takifugu; species Takifugu rubripes. Next base: position 344,497 of record NW_021821636.1, read on the forward strand.
ACAAACACTGTTAAACAATTTACTATTTTACACACAATATTAGTCGACCAGTTTCACATGAATTTGTTAGATTCTTCAAGGAAGAACTTCAGTTAAATTAAGTTAAATTTAAGAGTTAAATTTCAACAACACCAAGGATGTAACTGAAACCAGTCTTTCAGAAACAGAAATAAAGTCATCAAACATTCAACAATATAAGATTTTTACAATGTCAAAATAAGTAACCAGTGTTTTACATAAAATAAATAAAGATGATGCAAACAAAATAAAGGAGAGATGAATGAGTAAATAACACAAAAATACATAAAAACCAGACATAAAGTGACAGCATTATGAGGTGTTTAAAGGCAGTTTTGCAAGATGAGTGTTAAGCTCTGATTTAAGAAGTTCAAGATCATTAATACTGAATTTAGGGTCAAAGTGCTAAAGTTTTCCATAGTTTGGCTTCTTGGCTTCTTAAAAAAGATGACAGTCAGTGAAGGTTAGACCCGTGTCAGCAGCATAAGTCCCAAAGCTCTGCTACTGGATAACAACACAGTCCAAATATTACAGCACATGTGACTTTGGATCCTCTGTTCAGGTCTACACGTTTCTATAGACGTGCACTTTCAGCATGAAGAGTAAAACATCCTGGATCATTGATGTCGTCTCTGCTCAAGTCCTCCGTGGATAAAATCCATCTTCCCCCAGTGATTCATCAATGGGCTCATGAGAAAAGTTTCCTCCACCACTTTTTCTGCCTTGTGCCTATGAAGAAATAAAATGAAGGAACAATTAATAGATGCTGACAGGTGTATTTCACAAGAAACATCATTAACATTCTATTAATGCAGGGCCACAATAGTAAAATATCAGCTCACAGACTGACTTGAAAGTTACAATCAAAGAAGTGAGACTTACACAAAACAGCCATTACGGAGATTAAACAACAAACAAAGATGATGCCGATAATAATCCAAAACGTCATCGGGACACCTGCATAAAGGATGTGTTGTCCATCAAGTGTGTTTCCATCTGCTCATAAAAGAGTATAAACAACAAAAATATGATTATTGTAATCACCAAACTGGCCATACTTTACTCTATGCAGCATGTCGTCATATGTGTTATTGTAATAAACGTATTTTTAATATTTTGAAAGCTGTGCTCCGAATAACAGAAAGTGTAACTGACTCTATTTAGAGTATTTCAACTGTTACATTTATTAACTGTCTGGACCAACGTGACATGCCGACAGTTGTCTGAGGCCTGGACACAGACTGAAGCTCAACGTTGCGCACTGATAATTCTGTGCCAAGACGATAGAAAGGTGGGTGCTGAGCTGCTGCAGCGCCCCCTGCTGGCAGAGGGTGATTCTGTGCATTCCACTGCCTGCACCAAATTGTAACTCTGTAGTAGCTCGTTTATTGTTGGAAACATGTGAAGCACGTTAAATTAATTAATTAAATGGGCCAAAAAAAAAAAACTTGTGGAGAGACAAAAAAATAAGTCTCAAATAAGTTTTAACAGCATCGAAACAGACGTTTCTGACAGAGTTAATGACCAACACTGCTGTAATCTCAGCCAGAAAAGATCCAAAGGTCTGCTTTCAGACAGTGGAAGACCAGAGAATCACCAGGAACGTTTCAGAGCTTCTTCATGAGGGACTTTTACCAGAGTACCCAACACACCAGAACCCCCCCAGCAACAATAAGATCCCACTGGCCTGTGTGCAGCCTGGATCACGACTCAATAACAATCATGCAGCAGCATGTAAATGTAAAGTTCTCACCCCACATGACAGTGATGTTTCTGTCTTCTGTTTGGACAACACAGCCATAGATGTTGGTGTGGATCAGGGGGACCTCAGCTGTCAGGATGAGGATCACTGATCCATCCCCAGAAGGCAACGGGCCAGTTACAGTGATCCAGTTTGCCTTGGTGGCCCCGTCTTCAGTCAGAGACACTGAACGCACTGATTTGTCAGTACTGGTGACGTGGCACTTCAGCAATGCCTTGGTTCTGTCAACAGGGTTGGCAAACACACGGAGATCTGCAGGAGGATAGAAAAGGTGATGATCAGGGTGGGACCAGCCAGGGGAAGAAAAGATACTTTTGTATGTGTTCAGGTTAATTCCTGAATTATGTCCAATTTAATGAAGTGATTCAAAGCTGTGATTTTATTATATTTTGCGTTATATTTTGGACCAGAGAGTGTGTTCACCTGTTCTTTTTTCCACTTAATTTGATATGATGGATCATTTTTGGACATTCTTCATTGATGAAGTGTCCAAACAAATGGTTCCGAGCCTCATAGCCGTTCCACGAATCTTTAATCATTTCTGCAGAAGGAGACAGGGCTTTCCATTTCTGAGCTCCAGCATCAAACTGAATGAAACCCTCTCCATTCACTGCCCAGTTGTCAAAAGCAGATTCAAGCCTCTCGTCTGACGTGATGCAGCCACGCCGCCGCTGAACATCTACAAGGATTGTTTTTTCTCTTTAGTTAAAGGTTTTAATTCCTCTTAGATGTGTTACAAAGCAAATGTGCTACAAACTTACTCTGTGTGTGATTGGTGAATTTAGAAATCGCTTTGAGAGCATCAAAAACATCATAACATGCTGGTCTGCAGGTCCCAGGTAAGTTGTGGGATTCCAGGACGGGTTTGAAGTGTTCTTGTTGTGTCCCACTGTCACAGTGAGAGATCACAACTCCATCAAACTCTGTAACTTGTTCAAAATGGAGCCCAGATCCAGGCTGAACACGTCCTGTAGACAAGAACTCAAGAGAATGGGAACCTGAAACACACAAACAAATGGAGTCAAAACTCTGGACCCTCACAGTAGGATCAGCGGTTCTGACAAAAATAATCATGTTATAAATTGATCCCAATCTCAGGTCTTGTCAAATTAATATTGAAAGATGTAGACAGTTTAATATCATGGTTAATTATTTTAAACCTTAAGCCGTGAGTCGTATCTGCTCAAATTGGTGGACGGTATCAAAAAAAGCTAAAATATCTCTTTGATCATCATCATTGATCCTCTCTGAGCCAGACCACCACATGTCAGGATAAAAACCCACATCTCATCTCCTCTCATCCTGGTCACCAGAACTCCTCAGGGCTGCTTCCTCGTTCCCCTACTATAATCCCTCTTCACAAACACTCAACTGGACAAAACACCACTAAAAACAAACAACCAGAATGAAAAACAGCCTCTTTCCACAAGCTGTGAAGGAAACATGGAGCAGCAGGATGAGAAACAGGTCAAAAGACCCAACAATAACCCAAAATATCATAATAGATTCCTCATAAACTGAATATAAACAAGGTTTACTACAGCACCTGAACAGGCACCAATAAGAAAAGAGGTTTAATCTTCACTCTCTTCGTACTCTGTGTGCAGGCATCAAAATCAAAGCAAATCCTCAGATAGTCAACAACTAAAAAATACATCTGTGTTTGGACAGTTACCTGCAACTTTCATGCATATGCTTTTGATATTAAAATATTAAATAAATATTAAAACACACACACACACACACGCACACACACGCACACAGCAGAGGTACTTTAGCAAAGGTTTTATCAACCGGAAGTCTCAGTGTGCAGTACTGCTGCGCCTTCTGTATGAGTCACTGCTCAGTCGGAACGCCACGCGCAATCAGCGAGAACCAGACAACTCGCAAAACTCAGTCATTTCGGTTCGGTTGGCACTATTTTTGTTTAGAATAGTGTCACTGCCCAAATATATTCAAGCATTTCACCAGCTTCCTGGTGCATTATTCGCTATTGATGTTTTTATTGCAGAGCTAAACAAAAACAAAGGGCGTTTTTGAATGTTCTTTAAAGTCGATGGCAGTATCACCGACCAGTTCAGGTGTTCAATCAATCACGTCATTTTGAATATTATATATTCATGCAGGAGTTTGGGGAGAGTTGTTTTATTCAGAATCATTGTGTGTTCTTTGATTAGCATGTTGGTGAGGCACTGACTGCTCAAGAGTCAGATTTACGATTGTAAGACCTAAAAAAAAGCATCTTATTTCACCTTTTTTCTAACAGCACACAACTACTGATAATGCTTCATATCCCATCAGCATTCCTCTTTCAGTTACACTCACAAACCAACACAAACATATACACAGGAGCATATTTGTCCTGTAAAGAACTTTCTTATATAGCTATGGATAGAGCACCCATCTTGTCTTTAAAGTGCAGAGATGTGTGCAGCACAAATTTAATTTTGACCAATAGTAACTCAAATTCGGCAATTTTTACTCAATGAAATGGCAGAAATGTGTAGTCATACTCCAAATGCATTTTTAACACATATACGTAGAAAATATTAATATTTATTGATGTAAACTTTTTTTTTCCGCCTCACCTGCCTCCCCTGACCGCACGTCACTGCCCGCCCGGCGACTCTCTTCAGAACATGTGTGTAAAGAAAGTTTCCTCAACTTACCGCATTCTGCTGCTGGGAGCAGGATCCAAAACAGAAGACAAATGTTCATCTTCCTAAATGAAGGTCGCTAAACACTTGCTGTCCTAAGATGAAACAGTCTGGAAGAACCGTGACGAGGGTTCATTGTGATAAAGACCGATTCTCTTAAAGGCGGGTCCAAAGCGCGACAACCACAACTCAATGTACGGTACACCGGGAGGGTGGGTATTTGGAGCATCACCCGATAGTTTTGGACCAATAAGAGAGAAAGATACCGCCTTGTTCAGTACCAGGAAATACCCGAGGTCGTTTCTTCGAGCATTTTAAAAGCGCGTCTCAAACTAAACGAATGTCGCGGGGCTTTAAATGGGCGTGACAGTCGCAGTTCAATAAGAGCTGGACCTCGTGTGCCACGGGGGGAAGTGTTCTGTCTGCCTCCCTCTCTGTTGTCTCCTCCCTTCTGCAGGCAAACTGATCAAGTGCATTTTCCACACTGGTAACAAATTTCAACGTCTGCACAAAGGCTACAAGAGAAGTTCCAATGGAGTTAAAGTAACTTAGAATCAAGCGTTAGACTGTTGTTCAAAGAACATAAACGGTGAAAATGTGCTAATTTGCACACATAGAAACAGATCATAGAGAAATAGATCCACAAAGTCTTTATTTTCACTTCATAACCTCCCTTTTCATTTACTCCCAGGAGTTTATTACAGCATGTTCTTTGCTATTAAAGACTTGCCAACACATCACAGCCACAGGTGTTTATCAGGGCGGCTGTTTTACAGCCAGCATAGAGCAGGTTCAGTAATGGGGGGACAGAACGGTTAAAAAGGCTCATACAGAGAGAATAAGTTTGGATACACACAGAGCAGAACGATACCCAGATCTAAAGGGTTATGGTTAGGGTTGATTCCTTCCCTTTTAGCTGATCGAGGTTGGATCCAGTTTTCTTGGCTAGTCTTTAAAATAGTTTGCGTGCCTGTAAAATAACTGTGGGAATATAATTACCTTTATTTAACACACTTCTGTTGTCTCTCCTATGGTTTTTCCCCTATTCCATATTTAGATTTATTTGTCAGTTTTTGACCTGTGAAACAACTTTGTATCTTTTTAAATGAGCCGTATAAATAAGTTTGAGGTTGAGCTCTTTAAGCGTACAAAGTCCAGCCTATTCCATTACCTTAAAATCAGATTCAGGTCCTTTATTGTCCCACACGGGGAAATTTACAGTGCAACAACAGCAAGAGCACGCAGAGAAAAATAAGATAAAATAGTATAGAACAGAATTTGGAATATACAAAGAGGATGTATATTTACAATAATCCAGGTAAATGGATACTCAGCCTCTGTGTACCTGTACATAGTACAGAGGGTGAATACAATATACATATCAGAATATATAATATTCAGATTGTGCTAGCGGGTGTTCTGTTTATTGTGCAGTCTGACAGCAGCCGGCAGGAAAGATCTGCGATACCTCTCCTTCACACAGCGAGGGTGGAGCAGCCGCTCACTGAAGGAGCTGCCCAGTGCTGCCAGGGTGTCCTGTAGGGGGTGGGACGTGTTGTTCAACATGGATGACAGCTTAGCCATCATCCTCCCGTTTCCCACCACCTCCACTGAGTCCAGGGGACATGCCAGGACAGAGCTGGCCCTCCTCTCCAGTCTGTCCATCCTCCTCCTGTCCCTGTCCGTGATGCTACTGGACCAGCAGACAATCCCGTAGAAGATGGCTGATCCCACCACAGAGTCATAGAAAGTCCTCAGGAGGGGTCCCTGCACTCCAAAAGACCTCAGCCTCCTGAGCAGGAACAGTCTGCTACTGCCCTTCTTGACAAGGGCGTCTGTGTTGTGTGTCCACTCCAGGTTGTTGTTCAGGTGAACACCCGGGTACTTGTACGACTCCACCACGTCCACATCCGTTCCCAGGATGTTCACTGGTGCAGGCGGGGGGTTGTTACGCCTGCGGAAATCCACCACCAGCTCCTTGGTTTTGCCAGCGTTGATCTGGAGGTTGTTCCGCAGGCTCCAGTCCACAAAGCCCTGAATAAGTTCTCTGTACTCCGTATCGTCCCCATCAGTGATGAGGCCGACAGCAGCAGAGTCGTCAGAGAACTTCTGGAGGTGACATGAAGATGTACTGTATGAGAAGCCGATCTGACTGGGAGCCCTTCACCCTCACAAACTGTGTGTGAGGTAGTCCAGAATCCACGTCGTGAGGTGGTGATCCACCCCAGCTACCTGCAGTTTGTCCCCCAGCAGCCTGGGCTGGATGGTGCTGAACGCACTGGAGAAATCAAAAAACATGATCCTCACAGTGCTTCCAGCCTTCTCCAGGTGAGCGAGGGAGGTGTGGAGGAGGTAGATGACGGCATCGTCCACCCCGATGCTCGGCTGGTAGGCGAACTGCAACGGGTCCATGAAGGAGCTCACCAGTGGGTGCAGGTGATCGAGGATGAGTCTCTCCAGCGTCTTCATCAGATGAGACATCAGAGCTACTGGCCTGTAGCTGTTGAGCTCCTTGGGGTGCGGTGTCTTCGGCACTGGGACGATGCAGGACGTCTTCCACAGCTGTGGCACTCTCCCCAGCCTCAGGCTCAGGTTGAACATGTGACTGAAGATCCCACACAGCTGGTCTGCGCAGGACAAAATATATTACTTACCACATTCTGCTGCTAGCAGGTAGATCCACAAAACCAAAAGACCTCTCTTCACGTTCCTGTGGCTGATATTCTCCCAAGTATTAAGATTAAGATGTACTTTATTCATCCCCGTAGGGAAATTGAATTGTAGTAGCAACCTATACAAAGTATAGAAACAGAATAAATAAATACAGATAAGATTAGAACGTTATAAGCATATATTATAAGCATGCATATTATATATATATTAAGATTAAGATTAAGATTAAGATGGACTTTATTCATCCCCGTGGGGAAATTGAATTATAGTAGCAGCGAATGCAGAGTAAAGAGACAGAAAAAAATAAATACAGATAGATTAGAATGTTATAAGCATATATACAGCATATATTATAAGCATATATATAATATATACATAATATATACATATTATAAGCATATATACATAAATATAGAATAAATTAGAAATAAAATTACAACATAAACATTACACAATTATTGTTGAGTTGGTTTGAGTGAATTGTACAGTTTAATGGCGGACGGCAGGAATGACTTCCTGTCCCGTTCCTTAGAGCAGCGAGGCTGCAGGAGTCTGTTGCTGAAGCTGCTCCTCAGTTTGTCCACTGTGTTATGGAGGGGGTGGGAGGGACTGTCCATGATTGTCCGCAGTTTCAACACCATCCTGTCCCTCACCACCTCGTCCAAGTTATCAAGTCTACAGCCAACAACAGATCCTGCCTTTTTGATGAGTTTGTTGAGTCTGTTGGCATCCTTTGCTTTAATGCCTGCACCCCAGCACACTGCAGCAAAGAAGATGGTGCTAGCCATAACAGACTGGTAGAACATCTGGAGCATCCTGATATATATATATGTATATATATATGTATATATATATATATATGCATATATATATATATATATATACACACACACACACACACACACATTTATACACACACACATATGTATACATATATATAATATATACATATAAGCATTATAAGCATATATACATAAATATAGAAATAAAAATTACATACATTACAGTGAAATAAAATTACAACATAAACATTACAGTTATTGTTATTGGCTGGGTTAGGATGAGTTATACAGTTTGATGGCGGACGGCAGGAATGACTTCCTGTACCGTTCCTTAGAGCAGCGAGGCTGCAGGAGTCTGTTGCTGAAGCTGCTTCTCAGTTTGTCCACTGTGTTATGGAGGGGGTGGGAGGGACTTCCAGGATTGTCCGCAGTTTCAACACCATCCTGTCCCTCACCACCTTGTCCAAGTTGTCAAGTCTACAGCCAACAACAGACCCTGCCTTTTTAATCAGTTTGTTGAGTATATAGACTTTAGCTAATTCTCCAGGACGGCAAGAATATTTGTCATCGAAGTTCTCGGCTTGTTCTCAACAGGTCAGTGTCGTATCCACAGTGGTGGGGAAATGAAGGGTGTGTCAAAAAGAACATGCACTTTACCAGCAGATGTTAATGTTCATTGTTCAATTGTCAAGAGAGCTGCCCTTTCGTAAGTTTCTTCTTTTCCTTTTGTCAACGGGACAACCCCAGTGCCCCCTCCTGGACACTGGGGGTCTTACAGGTCCCCAGTGGAGTGACGGGTTGTGCCTGGGTGCTGCCTATTAAATGGCACAGTCCCTGTCTCTCTGTCTCTCTCAGCTGGACGTCCCGGCTGGTGGCTGTGCTGACAGTCTCCGCTTCTATTCTGTTATTTCCCTGGACATTCCTCCAAGCCATCGAAAATAAAATCCTCTTCAATTAATCTTTGAGTCTTGTAATGCTTTCCATTCTTAGGTTTTCTTTCTCAGTTTCTATCTTGCTTTCTGGAATTCTCTTTTTCATTCTTCTTTTGATCTTCTTCTTATTGTCTGTGGTGAAATGAAATGGAAGCACAATTAATAGATGCTGTCAGGTGTAAGCCTTCAGAAACTTGTTGATCTGTTCATAACAATAGACTGACATAAATGTTTCAACAAAAGTAGTGAAACATACGTTTGAGCACCACTGCTGTTGTGCAGATTAGAAGAAAAACACATGAAAATGTAACAATGCTCAAAGTTTTCCAAAATGTCCAATCAACAGTTGCCTAAAGAATTTCTCTTCCATCAAGTGTGTTTCCATCTGAAATGAAAGGGAAAATCCATCATTATTAATTAAAACACAGTAATAAAAATAATAATTATGACTGTAAACTAATAATGTTGATGCTGACAAATGTAGCTGACACAATTTACACTATTGAAGCAGTTACATTTGTTATTTTCACACAGCTCTAGTCCAGTATTTCTCAAATCAGATGTTTCAAAACACCTCAATCATTTGAAAATTGAACACAAAGTTAAATTTCTAGCCTGTATTGTTTTGACTCAATAACCACTAATAATAATAATAATAATAATAATAATAATAATAATAATAATAATAATAATAATAAGAGAATTCTGTGCCAAAACCATAGAAAGGTGAGCGCTGAGGGTGCTGCAGCGCCCCCTGCTGGCAGAGGGTGATTCTGTACATTCCACTGCCTGTACCAAATTGTAACTCTGTAGTAGCTCGTTTCTTTCTGGAAACATATGAAGCACGTTACATGTTGTTCATTAAATGGGAAGAAAAAAAAACTGTGTTGAGAGCGAAAAATCTCTAAAATAAGTTTCAACAGCATCGAAACAGCCAGAAAAGACCAGAGAATCACCAGGAACGTTTCAGAGCTTCTTCATGAGGGACTTTTACCAGAGTGCCCAACACACCAGAACCCCCCCAGCAACAATAAGATCCCACTGGCCTGTGTGCAGCCTGGATCATGACTCAATAACAATCATGCAGCAGTATGTAAATGTAAAGTTCTCACCCCACATGACAGTGATGTTTCTGTCTTCTGTTTGGACAACACAGCCATAGATGTTGGTGTGGATCAGGGGGACCTCAGCTGTCAGGATGAGGATCACTGATCCATCCCCAGAAGGCAACGGGCCAGTTACAGTGATCCAGTTTGCCTTGGGGGCCCCGTCTTCAGTCAGAGACACTGAACGCACTGATTTGTCAGTACTGGTGACGTGGCACTTCAGCAATGCCTTGGTTCTGTCAACAGGGTTGGCAAACACACGGAGATCTGCAGGAGGATAGAAAAGGTGATGATCAGGGTTGTCTGTTGTCACTCTTTGAACAGGGAACCAGCAGTGATGAGCAGCTCACTCTTCCTCTCAACATAGTTTTAGCTCATAACCAACACCAGGCTCCTTCAGCTACCTTTACCAGACTGAACTGCTTCTGTCCTCATCTGAGCTCCATCAGCAGATTCAACACTGACAGGAGGAAATCACTGAGGTCACCATGACAACGAAACAGGATGTGGCTTCATTTGGCTTTACAAGCTGCTGTTGTTATTCTCTCTGTTACCCCACGTGTGTGTGTGTGTGTGTGTGTGTGTGTGTGTGTGTGTGTGTGTGTGTTCACCTGTTCTTTTTTCTGCTTCCCTTAATTTGATCTGATGGATCATTTCTGGACATTCTTCATTGATGAAGTGTCCAAAGAAATGGTTCCGAGCCTCACGGTTGTTCCACGAATCTTTAATCATTTCTGCAGAAGGAGACAGGGCTTTCCATTTCTGAGCTCCAGCATCAAACTGAATGAAACCCTCTCCATTCACTGCCCAGTTGTCAAAAGCAGATTCAAGCCTCTCGTCTGACGTGATGCAGCCACGCCGCCGCTGAACATCTACAAGGATTGTTTTTTCTCTTTAGTTAAAGGTTTTAATTCCTCTTAGATGTGTTACAAAGCAAATGTGCTACAAACTTACTCTGTGTGTGATTGGTGAATTTAGAAATCGCTTTGAGAGCATCAAAAACATCATAACATGCTGGTCTGCAGGTCCCAGGTAAGTTGTGGGATTCCAGGACGGGTTTGAAGTGTTCTTGTTGTGTCCCACTGTCACAGTGAGAGATCACAACTCCATCAAACTCTGTAACTTGTTCAAAATGGGGCCCAGATCCAGGCTGAACACGTCCTGTAGACAAGAACTCAAGAGAATGGGAACCTGAAACACACAAACAAATGGAGTTCTTGCATCAAAAGGTTCTGACAGGAACACAGGAAACTGTGTTTTAATGTCAAATTAGGAAAAAGGAAGAAGTTGAAACAATAACAAAGCACAAACTGAAAGGAAAAAGGCAGGAGCAATAGGAGAGAGAAAGGAAAGGGAATGAGGTAGAGGAGCGCAGTGGCAGTGTTCTTGGGTAGATCCAGATAACGAAGACAAGAATCTCTGGCTGAAGATAGTGTGGTTATCAGGAGCAACGTTGGGAGTTTATAATCCACGTCAGCGTCACGCCTGGGAGGATCCTAATTTCAAATCCACTGGCTCTCAGCCACTCAGAGTTCGGGATTCTGTCTTTGCAGGATTACACCTGGTTGGAAACTACGACACCCGTTGTTTAAATTTGGTGCCCTTCTTGAGGGTCTCACTCAGGCTTTGTAGGTCACACGGATACCAAACAATCAGAAGAAATATCAGGCCGAATAAATGCTTTTTTATGCTTGCTTCCTGATCTACACTCAACAGTCGATTGCAGTAATAAGCTGAAACAACCACCAGTTTAAGAAAGAAGAAAAGGAAGATCAAGAACTATTACACCTAATAAAGCAGCTTCTCCGGGTCTCCAGAGCAAACCAGAAAATGTTCTCTTTTTTGTACATTTTCCTGTCTTTAGCCAGTATTTTATAATTAATATTTAAACGTGGTTGTGGATCATGGATCAGTCAGTCTTAAATCTTTGGATGTCCGTGGAACTTCTCTCGAGAATCTGTTCAAGTGTTTGACGCAAAGAGCGCGACAAGAAAGGCGCGTGTTTCAAACGCTGCAGTTCGGTTCGGAGCCTGAGGTTCTCGATGAGTGTAACACGTGGTGACCAAAATAAACTTGATTCAATAAACTTCACAAACTTTGCGCGGCGTCTAACAACCCTGCAAATCCAAACTTTCGCCATTACAGTTGTGTCACCTACCACATTCTGCTGCTGGCAGCAAAACCCAGTAAAGCAAAAGACAGAACTTCATCTTCCTGCAGTTGCGTTTCCCAAATAAAAGTCCATAATTATTTGCTGTCGATGTTATTGTTGTTGTGCATCCAAAAGAGGAGAAAAGATGAAGTTGTCTCTCCAGCGCTGGGGAACCAAACGTCTTCAGAACACCGTCACGATTTTTTTTATCTGTACGATCGTTAATTTTTGAATTTTTTATCACGCAGTAAACACCGGAAGTGGGTGTAATAGTTGGATCCCGCCTTACTTTTATTTTACCGAGACGTGAAATGTTCTTCATAAACTTGAGTGACGAACAATTAACAAGTATAAATTTGTAGGGTTGTTGTTGTTTGTTTGTTTTTTGTTTTGCCTTAATTGAAGTGATAAATGTTCCATCGTTGAACAAAGTTATAATTCTGTTCCTCTGAGCTACATTCTTGCTGCTTTAGCCTGGCTGCCTGCTCTTCACTGGTTGAAATATGTTCTATATTGACATTTTAATTCCGTACTAGTTTAACATCCCCTGTTCCTTCTGTAACTGCTCCATCTTCTCTCTGGAAGGCTGAGCTGCTGGTCTGTGTTTTCTCAGGGGAGATCTTGGTCAGACACCATCAGCCTCCACAACGAGCAGATAGCAGTTACTACTAAACAGATATTAGAGGTCCTACAGAATAGCGTCTGGAATGTCATAAAACATCTGAAGTTTACTGTTTGATTTGATTTTGCATGAGAACTTGTTACTACTGGTTTTTAATGAGTAGCATTAAATGGCGCTTTTGTTGTTATTGTCCTGAAAATAAAACTACTAAATCCTATTCTGCAGGAAACCCTGATACTGATTCTTCTTCTAAGTTTGACAACAATGCATTTATGTCTTCTCACTGAATGTATTATAAAAGGTGATGTCTGTAGTTTAGAGACATGTTGAGATGTTAAAGATCTTTTAGGATCATTTAAGATCTTGAAAGTATTTGAGTTTTCACATGTTACCAAACAAATTTAGTAGAATGTGACAATAATAATACGAAGGTGACATGAAAATATAGTCACTGAAGTTTCTGTGGATGCTTTTTTGAAAAGCCATAAAAGTCATTATTACCTGGGTGAACAATAATTTATTAATCTGGCAGCTCTCTGATAGGCCAATAAATTAGTTGTATAAACGGACTAGATCATTTCTGTCCGATGTCTTTCTTTTTCATCTTCGTTGCACGTGTTTTTAAAGGAACACACTTTAGACTAATTCAGTATACTGATGCAAATCACTCGAGCCTTATTTTTGTGAAAGATCAAAAAACAATCTACATGAAAATTGTTACAAAAATATACATATATATTATTTCTTACTAATAAATGTTTATGTATAAAAATAAGTCTAATCAAGTTGTTCTTTATAATCTGGAGTAAATAAAAATTCTGCCTCTTGATATAAAATATAAACTATTCTTCTAATGAAGGAAGTAAAAATAAGACAATCTTAGTATAAAGACATTTAATACAGTAAAAGAAGATCTTAACAAGTATGTACATTTATTTTGATATTCAATTTCATTAAATTAAAATTAATCGTTTATTGACAACATTCTTGGTGCCACATGACATCATCAAAGAACATGAGTTACATTTGATCATCAGTCTCTTAAAGAAATAAATTAATGTTTAAGTAAACGGTTCACTAAACAGTAGTTTGGTGGTCATGTTACATTAACATAGAAATAGTTATTTGTGTAATGCTTTATAATGTCTAAATAGGAAACCAAAGTGCTTACATAATAGATAAAAGGTCACAGGGAAAAGAACATAATAAAAAGTTTCTTTAGCTTTTTACACCTGATCACTGTTGTGACTTCACCTGTATGTTCTGTTTAATGTACTGCTCTGTTTGAAAGTGTCGTAAATGTGAACGTTAAAGCCGGTTCACTGCACATGTTTGTGTTTTGATCCCCTGCTCAGTTGTATTACACGGGGCAACTTTAATATGGAGAATAAAAATATTCTGGATCATAGCATTTGTCTCTCGTCCAATCTTGACAAATATTCATTCTTCTGGTTATCCATCAGTTCATCACCCCTTAAAGATACTGGTGGTTGTTCTTCATCACTTGAAACAATCCACTTCTTGACTATTGTGAAACACAAATGGAGGCACAAATAATACATGTTGGCAGATATTTCATTACAAACATTGATCTGATCATAAAGCTAATTATTGAAACATTAATACCAAAATATCAGCTGACAGACTGATGAGTGTTTCAACAAAAGTAGTGAGACTTACATTTGAGCATCCATGCTGTTGCACAGATTAAAAGAACACATGAAACCAAAATGGGAGCCCAGAATGTCCAATTAACACCAGCAAGTGTTTTTCCATCTGAAACAAAAGGGAAATTATGGCAATAACAATAAAATACACTAGGTTTAAAACCTTGCATTATTCTGTATCATATGTTCCTGAACTTTTTTACCAGTTATATTTACAATTGGGCCCAGAAACAATCTATAGATCTGTACATTGGTGAGACTAAACAACCACTGTACAGATGTAACGCCAACTCCTCAGGTCAGGATTTGGCCATCCAGCTACACCCAAAAGATAAGGGACACTGATTTGAAGAAAGCAAAGCAAAGCAAATTACCACTGACCCTCATGAGCATCAATAACGCTCAGTGACTCAGCACAGCACAACTGTGGGATTCCCACTAGTTCATTTACAATTGAAGAAGCCTCTCAGATAAGAGGTGAAAACAAAGTTCAGGTGAACTTCCTTGAGCCAAGAATTCTTTTTGACCTGGATGATTGAGAACATTCATCAACCATTTCTCAAAATGCAGACCCATTAGTCCTTGCTTCCTCGCGCTTGTGAAACATCCTCAATCAAGCACTGTTCCAGCACTAAGTTTGCAAGCTACCAAGTACATTCCAATCTCCCGTAAGTGTCCTTGTTCTACCCCTTTGATCAAATATGCATCACATGTGACTTGTCTGGACTCAACTGCTTCCAGATTCAAATGACAAACATGAAATGAATCAATCCGATTAATGTCCAGTTGTGTTTCATCCCTTGAATAATAGGCATATATGCAGCCTGTATTGCTTTGACTGTCCAAATTAAAGTTGTTTTTTTCAAAATGGGTAAAACACAAATGAACTAAAAGAGTCAGTGGTCATTTCATGAAACATCCTGGGAGAACTTCCAAACTGCACTGATAAAGCTGCGATCCCAGGGGATTGGAACCCACAACCTTGTTGCTGTGATGAGACAATGTTAACCACCTCATCTAATCAGACATTTCCTCATGTAAATGAAAATAAACATTATCACACAAGCTCTTAAAATTAAAACTCATTTATTGCAGGAAGTAAAAACATACAATATTTACAAACATTTAATAATGGAAAAAATAGAAACTCTTAAGGACTTCACACATCAGGTCCTGCAAGTTAGTTACAAACACTGTTAAACACTTTACTATTTTACACACAATATTAGTCGACCAGTTTCACATGAATTTGTTAGATTCTTCAAGGAAGAACTTCAGAGTTAAATTTCAACACCAAGGATGTAACTAAAACCAGTCTTTCAGAAACAGAAATAAAGTCATCAAACATTCAACAACATAAAAGATTTTTACAATGTCGAAATAAGTAACCAGTGTTTTACATAAAATAAATAAAGATGATGCAAACAAAATAAAGGAGAGATGAATGAGTAAATAACACAAAAATAAATGAAACCAGACATAATGTGACAGCATTACGAGGTGTTTAAAAGCAGTTTTGAAAGATGAGTTAAGCTCTGATTTAAGAAGTTCAAGATCATTAATACTGAATTTAGGGTCAAAGTGCTAAAGCTTTCCATAGTTTGGCTTCTTGGCTTCTTAAAAAAGATGACAGTCAGTGAAGGTTAGACCCGTGTCAGCAGCATTAGTCCCAAAGCTCTGCTACTGGATGACAACACAGTCCAAATATTACAGTACATGTGACTTTGGATCCTCTGTTCAGGTCTACACGTTTCTATAGACGTGCACTTTCAGCATGAAGAGTAAAACATCCTGGATCATTGATGTCGTCTCTGCTCAAGTCCTCCGTGGATAAAGAGAGGAAACCATGACCCAGTGGAGTGACAGAGGCCTGTCAGGTGATCATGTTTCCGGACCCCGGCAGCCTTGGCCTATAACAGCACAGCTAAGATGTGACTTAACGATTAGACGACCCCCTAAGTATGATAATCTGTCTGTCTATGATAGTAACTGGAACTGCAGAATTAGTAACAATAAGCTTTTTCAAATAGGTAGTTTTTAAGTCTGATCTTAAAAGTAGCGATGGAGCCTCCCGTACCCGGACAGGGAGCTGGTTCCATAGCAGGGGGCCTGGTAGCTAAATGCCAAAGCTCTGCTACTGGATGACAACACAGTCCAAATATTACAGTACATGTGACTTTGGATCCTCTGTTCAGGTCTACACGTTTCTATAGACGTGCACTTTCAGCATGAAGAGTAAAACATCCTGGATCATTGATGTGGAAAAAATCCATCTTCCCCCAGTTATTCATCAATGGACTCATGAGAAAAGTTTCCTCACCACTTTTTCTGCCTTGTGCCTATGAAGAAATAAAATGAAGGAACAATTAATAGATGCTGACAGGTGTATTTCACAAGAAACATCATTAACAATCTATTAATGCAGGGCCACAATAGTAAAATATCAGCTCACAGACTGACTTGAAAGTTACAATCAAAGAAGTGAGACTTACACAAAAGAGTCATTACGGAGATTAAACAACAAACAAAGATGATGCCGATAATAATCCAAAACTTCATCGGGACACCTGCATAAAGGATGTGTTGTCCATCAAGTGTGTTTCCATCTGCTCATAAAAGAGTATAAACAACAAAAACGTGATTATTGTAATCACCAAACTGGCCATACTTTACTCTATGCAGCATGTCGTCATGTGTTATTGTAATAAACTTATTTTTAATATTTTGAAAGCTGTGCTCCGAATAACAGAAAGTGTAACTGACTCTATTTAGAGTATTTCAGCTGTTAAATTTATTAACTGTCTGGACCAACGTGACATGCCGACAGTTGTCTGAGGCCTGGACACAGACTGAAGCTCAACGTTGCGCACTGATAATTCTGTGCCGAGACGATAGAAAGGTGGGTGCTGAGCTGCTGCAGCGCCCCCTGCTGGCAGAGGGTGGTTCTGTGCATTCCACTGCCTGCACCAAATTGTAACTCTGTAGTAGCTCTTTTATTATTGGAAACATGTGAAGCACGTTAAATGTTGTTAATTAAATGGGCAAAAAACTTGTGGCGAGACATAAAAAAATTCTCAAATAAGTTTTAACAGTGTCGAAACAGCCGTTTCTGACAGAGTTAATGACCAACACTGCTGTAATCTCAGCCAGAAAAGATCCAAAGGTCTGCTTTCAGATGGAGGAAGACCAGAGAATCACCAGGAACGTTTCAGAGCTTCTTCATGAGGGACTTTTACCAGAGTACCCAACACACCAGAACCCCCCCAGCAACAATAAGATCCCACTGGCCTGTGTGCAGCCTGGATCACGACTCAATAACAATCATGCAGCAGTATGTAAATGTAAAGTTCTCACCCCACATGACAGTGATGTTTCTGTCTTCTGTTTGGACAACACAGCCATAGATGTTGGTGTGGATCAGGGGGACCTCAGCTGTCAGGATGAGGATCACTGATCCATCCCCAGAAGGCAACGGGCCAGTTACAGTGATCCAGTTTGCCTTGGTGGCCCCGTCTTCAGTCAGAGACACTGAACGCACTGATTTGTCAGTACTGGTGACGTGGCACTTCAGCAATGCCCTGGTTCTGTCAACAGGGTTGGCAAACACACGGAGATCTGCAGGAGGATAGAAAAGGTGATGATCAGGGTGGGACCAGCCAGGGGAAGAAAAGATACTTTTGTATGTGTTCAGGTTAATTCCTGAATTATGTCCAATGAGCCAAATCTGTGTGGTTGTTTGATTTTACATGCTGTGTCGTAAAAAACAGGTATTTCATGAATCTGAAGTCCTCACAAAGATACAAGTAAAAATATACAGTATGTGTGTGTTTATTCACCTGTTCTTTTTTCTGTTTCTTTTAATTTGATCTGATGGATCATTTCTAGACAGTATCTCCTGATGAATTGTCCAAACACATGGTTCCGAGTCTCATAGCCGTTCCACGAATCTTTAATCATTTCTGCAGAAGGAGACAGGACTTTCCATTTCTGAGCTCCAGCATCAAACTGAATGAAACCCTCTCCATTCACTGCCCAGTTGTCAAAAGCAGATTCAAGCCTCTCGTCTGACGTGATGCAGCCACGCCGCCGCTGAACATCTACAAGGATTATTTTATG
The DNA here is from genome assembly GCF_901000725.2 of Takifugu rubripes. Lineage (NCBI taxonomy): Eukaryota > Metazoa > Chordata > Actinopteri > Tetraodontiformes > Tetraodontidae > Takifugu > Takifugu rubripes. The sequence continues at coordinate 362,984 of NW_021821636.1, forward strand.
TAAAATGTTCAGTTCATTTTCAACAAAATAAACATGTTATAAAGCAAATGTGCTGCAAACTTACTCCGTGTGTGATTGATGAATTTAGAAATCGCTTTGAGAGCATCAAAAACATCATAACATGCTGGTCTGCAGGTCCCAGGTAAGTTGTGGGATTCCAGGACGGGTTTGAAGTGTTCTTGTTGTGTCCCACTGTCACAGTGAGAGATCACAACTCCATCAAACTCTGTAACTTGTTCAAAATGGGGCCCAGATCCAGGCTGAACACATCCTGTAGACAAGAACTCAAGAGAATGGGAACCTGAAACACACAAACAAATGGAGTCAAGACTCTGGACCCTCACAGTGGGATCAGCGGTTCTGACAAAAATAATCATGTTATAAATTGATCCCAATCTCAGGTCTTGTCAAATTAATAGTGAAAGATGTAGACAGTTTAATATTATGGTTAATTATTTTAAACCTTAAGCTGTGAGTCGTATCTGCTCAAATTGGTGGACGGTATCAAAAAAAGCAAAAATATCTCTTTGATCATCATCATTGATCCTCTTTGAGCCAGACCACCACATGTCAGGATAAAAACCCACATCTCATCTCCTCTCATCCTGATCACCAGAACTCCTCAGGGCTGCTTCCTCGTTCCCCTACTATAATCCCTCTTCACAAACACTCAACTGGACAAAACACCACTAAAAACAAACAACCAGAATGAAAAACAGCCTCTTTCCACAAGCTGTGAAGGAAACATGGAGCAGCAGGATGAGAAACAGGTCAAAAGACCCAACAATAACCCAAAATATCATAATAGATTCCTCATAAACTGAATATAAACAAGGTTTACTACAGCACCTGAACAGGCACCAATAAGAAAAGAGCTTTAATCTCCACTCTCTTTGTACTCTGTGTGCAGGCATCAAAATCAAAGCAAATCCTCAGATAGTCAACAACTAAAAAATACATCTGTGTTTGGACAGTTACCAGCAACTTTCATGCATATGCTTTTGATGATAAAATATTAAATAAATATTAAAACACACACACGCACACAGGGCAGAGGTACTTTAGCAGAGGTTGCATCATCCGGGAGTCTCATTGTGCAGTACTGCTGCGCCCCCTAACGACTCAGTCAGGAACAGCACCCCGCACTGGAAACGAAAGCACTGGAGTTTCCACGTTCGGTTGCTCATGTTGGCGTTTAGAATAGTGTCACTGCCCAAATTTCTTCAAGTATTTCACCAGCTTCCTGGTGCATTATTCGCTATTGATGTTTTTATTGCAGAGCTAAACAAAAACAAAGGGCGTTTTTGAATGTTCTTGAAAAGTCGATGGCAGTATCACCGACCAGTTGAGGTGTTCAATCAATCACGTCATTTTGAATATTTTATATTCATGCAGGAGTTTGGGGAGAGTTGTTTTATTCAGAATCATTGTGTGTTCTTTGATTAGCATGTTGCTCTAAAAGGTGTTGGATGCCTAAAGGAGTCATGTGAGATTGTGAGTCTTTGGGGGCATCTGAGAGGAACAAGACCAAATGTGGGAGAAGAGCATCTACACAGAGAGCTGATTGATTGTTTGTCTATTTCTTCCTGAGAAAAGCGCAACACAGCGCTCAGAACGTGCGTGTAAAGAAAGTTTCCTCAACTTACCGCATTCTGCTGCTGGGAGCAGGATCCAAAACAGAAGACAAATGTTCATCTTCCTAAATGAAGACGAGTGTCGCGGGGGTTTGAATGAGCGAGAAAGTCGTAATTCAAAAAAACCGCGTTCCGCCTTGTGGGCGGAGCCTCCGTTCAGCACCAATCAAATACCCGCCAGAGAGGTGACGTCTGGGTCCAAACACGTGATTCACTGACACCGCCTTCGGACAGTTTGAAATTTTAGCACATAAACTCCTGATAACCGGATTTAAAATGATCAATTTCTAGCAACATAATTTGTGTCTTGGTCTCGTGGGACCTGCTCTTTCTTCTTGTATTCTTGACAGACAGCGATGGTGTTTTATTGCTATTTTAGCAACAAAACTGTTTTGGACTCATTTTAAGGCTACAACAAAAATAGTGAGACTTACCTTTGAGCAACAGTGATGTTATGCATGTGAAAAAGAAAACTGGAAGCAAAACAGAGGTGAAAACTTTCAAAAATGTCCGGTCAACACTTGCATGGAGGATGTGTCTTCCACCAAGTGTTTTTCCATCTGCATTGAAACAAACAAAATAACAAAAATTGAATAAAATAACAATAAAACCAAAACAATAAAACAATGTATATGGGTCTACTTTACTTTACATGGAAAGTATTGTAATATTTATTACTGTAATAATCATATTTCATATATTATAGACGTGTTACTATAAACAACATATGGATGATGGGAACTGTAACTGACACTGTGTAATACTCCAGACTATCATGCATAGAGGCACAGTGGAGCACTACAAGAGGGGTGATCTAAAAGAGCTCTGCAGTTTGGATTTCATGTTCTCTGTCTCTCTGTCGCAAATTTTGTTGTAAGATTGACTTCATTTGTCTTTACAAGCTGCTGTTGTTATTCTCTCTCTCTGTTACCCCGTGTGTGTGTGTGTGTGTGTGTGTGTGTGTGTGTGTGTGTGTGTGTGTGTGTGTGTGTGTGTGTGTGTGTGTGTGTGTTCACCTGTTCTTTTCTCAACTTCTCTTAATTTGATCTGACGGATCATTTCTGGACACAGTTGTTGGGGTCCAGGGTTGTGCCTGGTCTTCCCTGCAGGGGGCGTGAGGAGCTCAGTTTGCGCTGCAGGCAGGCGCACGTGTGGGCAATTAACATCTGGCCACCTACTTAAGGAGGGAGCGCCTGCCCATCAGGGCCGGAGGGTTGTGGTGCTTTGTGGAGTGTTGCTGTGCTTGGCCTGTCTTGTCTTCCCTGCACATTTAAGTAGTGATGTCCAAATGAGGTTTCATGAGGCTTTGAACCCTTTTGGACCATTGTGTTGAAAATTGGTTCATTACTCGAAGCTTTAATCATTTTGAACGCGGGCGTCATCTGCTGGCGCATTGGTGGTACTGCAGCCATGTAAAAGGTTGATGACCCAGCAAGCGTGCACTTTGAGTTTTGCTGTTTGTGCACTTTTGATGTTGTATTATTATTATAATATTATTTTTCTATATATTTTAGGAACAGATGGGGGGTATGGGCCTAAGGTGCTTGGGTGAACTGGTGTGCTTATGCATTTTTATTTAAAAAACAACAGTTTCTCCACAGTCGAGGGTTTGAGGCGGTTTCTCTTTTTTGAAACTATTTCCCCGGCTTTAGAAAACACCCTCTCGCAGGGCACAGAGGATGATGGTGTTGCGAGGTACTGGTTTGCCAGGTGGTACAGGTTTGGGTATCGGGCTTTGTTTGTTGTCCAGTACACCAGAGGGTCCTGTGATCGTTCAAGTGGAGGGGCTGACAGATAACGCTGCACCTCCACTATGGCATCAGCGGTGGCATTCCTGGACGCTCTTGCTTCTTCAGCATCCCTGTCCAACAGCTTCCACAGACCAATGACTCAAAATAAAACATTACATAAAGTTTAGTCTGTACATGAATCAATGCAAATAAATCTATTGATCCAAATTCTATCATTTTTGTACCTTGGGAAGAAGCAGCTGGTTCTGGCTGTGCTGTTGAAGTGGACGGCGGGTCCTCTTGGGTGGGTGCATTCGGCAACAATGCCGCACACTCCGACTTTAACCGGTGCACAGCTGACTCGGCATTTGAAGGGCTTTGGAATCCGAGTGTTTTAAATCTCGGGTCAAGTAATGATGATAAAGAGAAGATGCTTGTGGTTTCTATCCCACTGAGTTTATCATTCATAATTCTATTGAGGTTTATGCCAAGGTCTTTTGCCATTTTGTTTGAGTTCCGGCCCGCAACGCAATAAGATTTTTATATTTTATATGTGCACCCCCCCACCCCTGCCTTAAAAGCTCTCAAGCAGTTCCAGCGATGTTCTCTGCTGTGTGACTGATAGGAAAAGGCCGAACTCCCAACAGGGTGGTGGAGAGTTCACCTGCATGAATAGCATGACAGGTGACAGCGAGATACGCATCCATGTTGATGGAGGTCCACATATCTGCGCTCAAGCTGACACTGTCAACATTCTGCAGGGCTGCCTTGGCCTTCTCCTTTTCTTCCACATCCCTCCTCTCCACCATGGCTTTAACTGTCTGCCTTGATGGAAGGGTGCATGTGGGATCCAGTTTAGCCACCAGAGCACAGAAGCCAGGATCAGACACCACAGTGAAAGGCTGGGAATCTTTCACTATGAAATCCACTAGAGCTTCATCAAGCTCCTGCTTCCTGCTACATAAAATATGGAAGTTAGCAGAACAAGATTCATTTAGTTAATTAACTAATTCTATACACCCAAACCTGCGCAGTAAAGTTTGAAAGTTACTCTTAATATTGCCTGGAACAGCACCCACTCACCTGGTGGAAACGTCATCACAGCAGCCTCATCATTGATGACGTGTTATTATTATATGTCGGGAACAAAGCAAACACTTCACCTGCAAATTAAAAATGAGATGTGTGTGTGGTTTATTATTTGTTACTGTGTGAATAAGAGTTGAAAAATACGTTTGTAACACTTACCTTGTTCGGCGGCACCATTTCAAAGTGGTCCCAGACTTGAGATCTCTTCCTGGTTGGTTCCATGTGTGGCAGGGCGTGGCCTGCGCTCCGAACAGGTGTCCTATGGGGGTAGTGCATTAATTGGTGGGTGGGGAGAAAAGGTTTATATAAGGCACTGCCTCCAGCTGGCGTTAGTTGTTTTCCCCCCTTCGACGGTATGGCGGGGTTGCGGCTTATCTGGGCGGTTCGACCAACAAACTGTTTCACAGCGCGAGCTGTCTGGCAGCGCCAAGAAGGTTGGTGCTTCCTCCCGCCTAGAGCGCTTTGCCGTAAGGGCGTGCGCGCTAGTTTGCACTGGGCAGGTAAGGCGCAGCAATGCGCGTCACTGACTCCCCCACTCACTCGGTTGATAAATGTTAATGGGGCTGTTCTTGCTGCAGTTGGCTGGCGTCAGTGGGTCGCGATGCCCCAGCGGGAACCCCTCACGGAGTGGGGGCGCCACCAAACACAGTCGGCACGGACTACCTCGCCTACTGGACCCACGCTTTTACCCACACAACACTCTTGCCTTCTGACTTTGATCATTTAATTTCTCTGTCAACACTGCTCCTGCTTTTAATGGTTATACACCCCCATATCCTTGGCCACCTCATCACCCTTCCACCCAAAACTCCCCTTTTGTGCTGTCTCCTCCCAACTCACTAGCAGAACCCCCTTTGTAAGATGTTCACCCCTCTGACCTCTTGAATGAATCCAGTAATTAGCAGCCAACTGTTTCCTCTTCAGCCACAGTGGCATTTCCCCAGCCTGTTCCTGGAGCGCACACACAGGTGAGATTTTGACTGGCCCATGTAGAGTCTAAGTCAGGGGTCGGCAACCCAAAATGTTGAAAGAGCCATATTGGACCAAAAAAACAAGAAACAAATCTGTCTGGAGCCGCAAAAAATTAAAAGCCTTATAATGAAGGCAACACAGGCGGTAAGTGTCTATATTAGCTGTATTAGCCTACTTTCCAAATGGTAAGTAGGCCACAAATACATAATGAGCATTCATGATTGTAGCTACAACGGTCCAATGAAATAATGGCCACGCATCATACAGATGTCTTTTGAAAAGAACCCTACAAGTGACCTATCAAAGGAAACATACATAAAGAACAATACATTTTTAAGCCATTTCAACAATAACGAATTGAGACAAATGAAATTATGACCATTTTAAAAATGTAAAATAAATATTGAATGAATTTTTCAATTAACATGTCTCTCAGACAGTTACAATGATGAAATGTTTATTTTCCTGCCGCGCATCCTGGAGAGAATGACGCCCCATGTGACCACTCTGCTGTACGATGGTGCTTTAAGTTTAACTTCCATTATCATGGGATGTTTAAAACTTTAAGAATGTTTGTCACGTTTTTCTCCGACAAAAATTATATTAAAACAATTTCCATTTTCATATTTTTGAAAAAGCTCCAGGGAGCCACTAGGGCGGCGCCAAAGAGCCGCATGCGGCTCCAGAGCCGCGGGTTGCCGACCCCTGGTCTAAGTGCTTGCACCGGGATCATATCCAGCAAAGTTCTGAAATCAGCTCTACATTGCTGGGATCTCATATTTACCACTTTTTTCTTTTACATTAACTTACTACCTGCCTGATATGATCCTCCCAGCTCAGCCTCTGGTCAAAGTAGATACCAAGGAAGCGGAAACTCTCAACCCTTTCTAACACACTCCCATGTGTTTTTAGATTGCTCTCTCCTACCCTCTTTCTTGTTAAATACTTTGTCTTTTCAGATGAAAGCTTAAGGCCACATTTAATTCCCCATCTTTCAACTTTACTTATTCCCTCCTGCATCCTCTTGACAATATACTGGAAGTTCCTCCCTCTTGTCCAAGGAGCCCCATCGTCAGAAAACAGCGACCTCCCCGTACCATCGGGAATACTTGGAAATATATATTCAATCATTTATCATTAGTGAATACAGATTTGGACTGACCACTGAACGCTGTGTAGCGTTTTCAACAATGTTTTGTCTTGACATTTCTGCCCCCATCCTCACCTGGATGGATCTATCACTTCGCTTTTTACCCACTCACTGCTATTTTCCTGCTGGTAAGAAAGTTCCTGATCCATGCTGTTGATGTGATATAATTTCATAAGCAGTCCATCCTTTCCCATCATATCATATCCTTTTTCTATATAAAAAATACAGCATTACACTTTCTTTATTGATCTGGACTGTCCTTATCTCATTCTCTAAATGTAAAACCTACCGTGCTGCTTCTTTTCCTAAACCCACTTTTATATCATTTTCAGTTTTTCCCTGGTTTCTAAATAAGAGTTCAGCCTTTCATTAATCAATTTTTTTTCCATAGTTTTGCCTACAAAGGTTGTTAGATCTATTGTTCTGTAGCTCTCTAGCAAACCCGGGTCCTTACTTCAGAATCAGAAGAATCAGAATCAGAAGAAGGTTTATTGCCATTGTACATGTAATACACAGTATTACACAAACTAGGAATTTGTCGTGGTGTGCCGCTGCGACATTCAACATAACATTAGACATCAACACCACACTAGAATAAGATAAATAAAATAAAATAAGACTTATATACAGTATTTACATAAATAGTGAGTGGTGAGAAATAGTGCAGGTCCATGAGGAGTAATGTATTGTTTATGAGTCCGGCTGGCTGCTGTACATGGTGCTTAAGTGATAAGTCACTTGGTGTTCAGCAGCCTGATGGCAGAGGGGAAGAAGCTGTTAGTGTAGCGGGAGGTTCTGGTCCGAATGGACCGTAGTCTCCTGCCTGAGGGGAGAGGGGAAAACAGTCCGTGACCAGGGTGGGAAGGGTCGGCCGTGATCCGACCTGCACACCTCCGGGTCCTGGAGATATACAGGTCCTGGATGGATGGGAGCCTGCAGCCGATCACCTTCTCAGCCTCAGTCTGTCCCTGACGGTGGCGCCAGCAAACCACACGGTGATGGAGGAGGTGAGGATGGACTCGATGATGGCCGTATAAAACTGCGCCAACATCCTGGGAGGCAGTTTGAGCTTCCTCAGCTTCCGTAGGAAGAACATCCTTTGCTGGGCCTTCTTGATGAGGGAGCTGATGGTTGGCTCCCACTTAAGGTCCCGGGTGATGGTGGTGCCCAGGAAGCGGAAGGAGTCCGTGATGGTGACGGGGGAGTCCATAAGGGCAAGGGGGGGCAAAGGGGCTGTAACTTTCCTGAAGTCCACAATCATCTCCACTGTCTTCTGAGCGTTCAGCTGCAGGTTGTTGTGTCCGCACCAGGACACCAGTCGAGCCACCTCCCTCCTGTAGGCAGTCTCATCGCCATTGGAGATGAGACCGATGAGGGTGGTGTCATCCGCAAACTTGATCAGCTTGACAGACTGGTGGCTTGAGGTGCAGCAGTTAGTATACAGGGAGAAGAGGAGGGGGGAAAGTACACAGCCCTGGGGTGATCCGGTGCTGATGGAGACAGAGTCGGAGACAGTCTTCCCCAGCCGCACGTACTGCCTCCGATCCGTCAGGAAGTGAGTGATCCACCTGCAGAGGGAGTCAGGCACACTAAGCTGGGACAGCTTGTCCTGTAGCAGAGCGGGGCGGATGGTGTTGAACGCAGAGCTGAAGTCCACGAACAGGATCCTCGCGTAGGTTCCCGGGGAGTCCAGATGCTGCAGGGTGGAGTGAAGGGCCAGGTTGACCGCGTCGTCCACAGATCTGTTGGCTCTGTAGGCGAACTGCAGTGGATCCAGGAGGGGGGTGGTGATGGACTTGAGGTGTGGCAGGATCAGGCGCTCTAAGGACTTCATGACTACAGAGGTGAGCGCCACAGGTCTGTAGTCGTTAAGCCCAGTGATCCGTGGCTTCTTGGGGACAGGGACGATGGTTGAGGTTTTGAGGCAGGCTGGCACCTGGCACGACTCCAGGGAGGAGTTGAAGATGTCTGTGAAGACAGGAGTCAGCTCCTCTGCGCAGTGCCTCAGGGTGGAGGGAGACACGCCGTCCGGGCCAGGGGCCTTGCGCGGGTTCAGCCTGGCGAACTGCCTGCGCACATCCTGCTCACTGATGGTGAATGAAGGGGGGGAGGAGGGGGGAACTGGTGGTAAGTGATGGGGGGGGGGACTGATGGTGAGTGGAGGGGGGGAGGAGGAGGGGACTGCCTTTGATGGAGTAAGGTCCATGGGGGCAGTGGCACTGGGGGGAGGGGAGGTGTTGGGCATGGCTGACGAGGTGTCAAAGCGGGCATAGTGGAGGGACAGACTCTGACAAAGGGCTTTGTCGTCCTGACCCTTTGAAGCCTGAGGCCTGTAGTCGGTGATCTGCCTCAGGCCTCTCCACACAGAAGCAGAGTCGTTAGCAGAAAACTGCTGCTGAAGTTTCTCCGAATACACAGATTTAGCTCTCCTCAGTTCCTTGCTAAACCGGTATTTGGCCTCTCTGTAGCAGTCTCTGTCTCCACTTTTCAGCGCTGCTTCCTTTTCTTTCCTGATCTGTCTGAGTCTCGGTGTGAACCAGGGCTTGTCATTGGAGTAACTCACCCTAGTGCGCGTTGGTAGAATGCGCTCCTCACAAAAGTGGATATATGAGGTCACAGTGTCCGTGTACTCATCCAGATCATGTGTGGCCCCTTTAAACATGTCCCAGTCAGTTGTGTCCAAGCACGTGCGCAGCTCCTCCACAGCCTCACTGGTCCATCTCTTTGTGGTGCTCACGGATGGCTTTGTTAGTTTGAGTTTCTGTCTGTATGTGGGGATCAGGTGGACCATCACGTGATCAGACAGTCCTAGGGCAGCACGGGGGATGGCCCGATACGCGTCCTTCACTGTGGTGTAACAGTGATCCAGCGTGTTCTCTGCTCTGGTGGGGCATTTGATAAACTGTTTGTACCTGGGTAGCTCGTATCTCAGGTTGCTCTGATTAAAGTCACCAAGCACGATAACCAGAGCGTCGGGATAGGTCCGCTCCACTTGTTGAATACAGTCCGCGAGCGTGCGCTGAGCCTCGCGCACGTCCGCGTCTGGCGAGATGTAAACGGAGGCCAGAATGAATGAAGCGAACTCACGCGGAGAATAGAAGGGTCTGCAGTTGATGAAAAGGTATTCCAAAGCAGGAGAACAGTGCTGAGAGATCACGGTCACATCAGTGCACCAGTCGCTGTTGATGTAGAAGCAGACTCCACCGCCTGCTCTCTCCCCAGAGAGCGCCAGGTCGCGGTCGGCGCGGAACAGCTGGAATCCCTCGAGGAGGAGCGCGCTGTCCGGTGTCTCTTTCCTGAACCAGGTTTCAGTGAAGCAGAGAACACACGAGGTGGAGAAATCTTTAATCCGCATCAGCAACTTCAGCTCGTCCATTTTGTTGCAAAGTGAGTTGGCGTTGGACAGAAAGATCCCAGGCAGCGCCGTGCGCGAGCCTCTCCTGCGTAGTCTCGCCAGGGCACCGGCCCGTCTTCCTCTCCTCCGCCGTCTCACCTTTTGGGCCAAAAAGTGAACCAGGTCGGCTGCAGGAGCCAGAAAAACTGGAAGTAAGTCCGTGGGGGTGAGAGTCCTGATGTTTAGTAGCTCTTCACGGGTGTAAGAGCAGGCAGACACACAATTAACAAACAAAAATAGACAAACAAGAACGCAGCAAGACACCAAGGCGACCGCTCTGGGCGCCATCTTGTAATCCAATCTCAATACTTGGCTTACAGATTGGTACAATAGCAGTTTCTTTCCATTGATTAGGTCATTTTCCCTCCCCTCACAGCTTATTATACAATTTCAATAATGCCCCTTTACTTTGACCACTAATTTTATCTAATATAATTTATTTGGTCTTCCCTGGAGTTGTTTTTCCAGCTTTTTAAAAATGGATTATTTGGTATTGTCATTGAAAACCTTGTCACACTTGCCTTTTTCTTTCAATCCTGCCTTCTTTCTCTTTATTACTCAAATTTTCTGTGCTTTTTGTTTTAGCAAATATTTGTGCTATTAGTGCTGCTGATTATTTGTCCTCTACAATAAAGTTCCCTTCATCTTCCATAACTGGGCATCCCTATTCTTGTCTACTTCCTAACATTCTTGTGATCATACCCCACAGTCTTGTCATTGGTGTCTTCCTACCAAGTGACTCACGATACTTTCTCCAGGACTCCCGTCTGTTCCTCTTATCACTCCCCTCGCTGTGAGGAGATTCCCCTCGTCTTATTCCTCTCCCTCTCCCCTTCAGTTCCTTGTCTGTCTTTCCCGTGTCTGTTTCCAGGCTGGGAGGGGCTGCTTCCTGCTTCACTCCCATCGAGCGATCTACACACCTGGAACTCGTCTTCAGAAAATTACCTTCACCTGTCTCCTGGTTTAAAAGACTGGTCCACGCTTCCATCATGGCCAGTTTGTGGTGCAGCCCTCTGTGATCGCCCATTCAGATGTCTGTTCGTGCCACCCAGCCTGCTCTGACAAAGACTTTATTAGCTCTGGTTCTTTGAGGGATTCTGCTGCCACCTTTTCAGTAAAGTTTAGTCTGGTCAATCTACTCGGTCCTGTGTGTGTCTGCTGCTCCTAAAACGAGCTGCTGTCTGCTGTTCCTTATCATTTATTAAATTCTTGAGTTTCAGGGTTTTTTTTTTTTCATTTTTAAAATTTCTTTTATTTACTTCTTGGAATAGTTGCATTTGCTGCTTTAATTATAATTTGACATATTTCATTATTCAGTTCTGGTTTACACCAACTGCCCTTAGTTCGCCCCAGCAAATATTCTGAACGTATCCATTTGCTCCCTCACATTTCCATCTTCCTCCTCCTTTGTTCCGACCCCTAACGCTTTCAGTTTCTAGACCTATTGGATGATGGTCTCTACCCACTGTGCTGCTTCTCAACACTTCCCAGTTGCTTTTCCATGTTAAAACCTGTGATGCCGATGTGTGATCTCTTGATGGCTCGGTGCCCTTTGCCACTTTCACCCTCACGGCCAAACCAGTATTCAAGCATGCCTTTGTCATCTAACATGTCTTCCATTACTTCGAGTCTTCCTGATATCCCCCCATGTGCATTAAAATCTCCACACCAAAATATCTTTCAACTTAATAAACCCAAATTTGGTTTGAGTCATGCCTCTTGTACACAAATAATATCCATGTGTTCCTGTAATTCAGGGATATATTTTTTTAAGTCTTTCCTGTCTGTGATGAGACTTTGACCATTCCACTGGAGTATGTGTATTATGGTATGTAGGGGTTGCTGAATGAAACACATGATTTATTTGGTTCATTCATCTCTTCCACTCTTTTATTTTTACTCACAATCTTCACTGCCTCTGTTCTCTGCTCTTCTCAGACTTGTTGAATTACAACTGTTTTCTCCACTGTACAGTTTCCCCAGTTACATTTACATTAACTGTGCTATTACTACCCCCCCCCCCCCCCCCCACACACACACACACACACACCTCTGCTCCCCCCTACACACTGTAATGATGTTCATACCTTTGGCAATTGTAATACCTAATAGGAGGTTGAATATATGCTCTCACACTAAAACTCCTGTATCCTATAATGATCTTGTCAGTGAGAAGCTGACCTTTAAAGGAAAACAAGCCCAATCAAATGTTTCCTCAAACTGGAGTAAAAGAAAACCAAGTTCTTTAAATATGTATCACACAGGCTCTCAAAAAACATTTATTTTAATACAGGACGTAAAAATATACAATATTAGAAAGCAGACATTTATTAGATAAAAAAAGAACAAATAGAGAACATTTTCTGTTGATGCAATCATCCTCTTAAATATTCTTCAAGGTGCTTCTGAAGTGTGTTTTCATTTCTTCCAGGGGTGATTTATAGGTTCAGAGCTTTAGCACCCAGAGTGCCTGGCTGGTTCAAAAGATGACACTCTGGTCATTCCAGTTAATGAGTTCATTCAACACAATTTAGGAGTCTTAGTTAAAAATATCATGGAAAAGTGATCTTCCTCTTCCTCCCAGAAACTATGGTATGCATGAACTCATTCATGTTACAGTTCCTCACACACACCAATTAAGTTAGGCTAACAGACAATAATCTGTTCCATTGAATTCAATGCAGCTCAAATGGGGACTAACATTTGTTGGTGATAATAATGTGTCGCGTGTATTGGGGTGTAGAGTAGTTGTCCAACATAACCACTGCATATTTACATCACAACACTCCTGTTAAGAGCCTAGACACATTTTTATTTCTAGTGCTTTTTGTAAGTCTGTTAAATCATCTGTAAATAGATAATAATATAATAAATAGTTCAAAGCTTAAGCAGCCAGAAAAATAGACCATTTATGCCTGTGCTCCTTCTTCACTTTACAAAATCCTCTTATTATTCTTGATTTTGTTGTAATTAAATGAAGGATGAATTAATATGTGCTGAGAGGTAGATCTCATTAGAAACTCAATGATTTGTCCACAAAAATGTTATTGTTAAAATATTTCAACAATACTAAATCAGCAGCTGACAGACTGACTTAAATGTTACATTTACTGTAGTGATACTTACTGATACATTTGAGCACCAGTGCTGTTGTGCAGATTAGAAAAAGAACAAATAAAAACAGAATGCAGCCCAAAATTATTGTCCAACTGACACTTGTGGAAAAAATTTCTCTTCCATCAAGTGTGTTTCCATCTGGAACCAAAGAAAAAATAGCATTGTTACTAAAAACATTGTAATAAAAGTAATAATTACAATAATAAACTAATAATGTTGATGCTGACAAATGTAGCGGACACTATTCACAGTATTTAAACAGTTATATTTCTTATTTTCCCAGCGCTCAAATATTTCTCACATCAGATTTTTAACAAACCTAAACTAACTGAGACTTGAACACAACGTTAAAATTTCAGCCTCTATTGCTTTGACTCAATAACAATCATGCAGCAGCATGTAAATGTAAAGTTCTCACCCCACATGACAGTGATGTTTCTGTCTTCTGTTTGGACAACACAGCCATAGATGTTGGTGTGGATCAGGGGGACCTCAGCTGTCAGTATGAGGATCACTGATCCATCCCCAGAAGGCAACGGGCCAGTTACAGTGATCCAGTTTGCCTTGGGGGCCCCGTCTTCAGTCAGAGACACTGAACGCACTGATTTGTCAGTACTGGTGACGTGGCACTTCAGCAATGCCTTGGTTCTGTCAACAGGGTTGGCAAACACACGGAGATCTGCAGGAGGATAGAAAAGGTGATGATCAGGGTTGTCTGTTGTCACTCTTTGAACAGGGAACCAGCAGTGATGAGCAGCTCACTCTTCCTCTCAACATAGTTTTAGCTCATAACCAACACCAGGCTGCTATTTTAGGACCAGAGAGTGTGTTCACCTGTTCTTTTTTCTATTTCTCTTAATTTGATGTGGTGGATCATTTCTAGACAGTATCTCCTGATGAATTGTCCAAACAAATGGTTCCGAGCCTCATAGCCGTTCCACGACTCTTTAATCATTTCTGCAGAAGGAGACAGGGCTTTCCATTTCTGAGCTCCAGCATCAAACTGAATGAAACCCTCTCCATTCACTGCCCAGTTGTCAAAAGCAGATTCGAGCCTCTCGTCTGACGTGATGCAGCCACGCCGCCGCTGAACATCTACAAGGATTGTTTTTTCTCTTTAGTTAAAGGTGTTAATTCCTCTTAGATGTGTTACAAAGCAAATGTGCTACAAACTTACTCCGTGTGTGATTGGTGAATTTAGAAATCGCTTTGAGAGCATCAAAAACATCATAACATGCTGGTCTGCAGGTCCCAGGTAAGTTGTGGGATTCCAGGACGGGTTTGAAGTGTTCTTGTTGTGTCCCACTGTCACAGTGAGAGATCACAACTCCATCAAACTCTGTAACTTGTTCAAAATGGGGCCCAGATCCAGGCTGAACACGTCCTGTAGACAAGAACTCAAGAGAATGGGAACCTGAAACACACAAACAAATGGAGTTCTTGCATCAAAAGGTTCTGACAGGAACACAGGAAACTGTGTTTTAATGTCAAATTAGGAAAAAGGAAGAAGTTGAAACAATAACAAAGCACAAACTGAAAGGAAAAAGGCAGGAGCAATAGGAGAGAGAAAGGAAAGGGAATGAGGTAGAGGAGCGCAGCGGCAGTGTTCTTGGGTAGATCCAGATAACGAAGACAAGAATCTCTGGCTGAAGATAGTGTGGTTATCAGGAGCAACGTTGGGAGTTTATAATCCACGTCGGCGTCTCGCCTGGGAGGATCCTAATTTCAAATCAGCCACTCAGAGTTCGGGATTCTGTCTTTGCAGGATTACACCTGGTTGGAAACTACGACACCCGTTGTTTAAATTTGGTGCCCTTCTTGAGGGTCTCACTCAGGCTTTGTAGGCCACACGGGTACCAAACAATCAGAAGAAATATCAGGCCGAATAAATGCTTTTTTATGCTTGCTTCCTGATCTACACTCAACAGTCGATTGCAGTAATAAGCTGAAACAACCACCAGTTTAAGAAAGAAGAAAAGGAAGATCATGAACTATTACACTTAATAAAGCAGCTTCTCCGGGTCTCCAGAGCAAACCATAAAATGTTCTCTTTTTCGTTTTCCTGTCTTTAGCCAGTATTTTATTAATAATATTTAAACGTGGTTGTGGATCATGGATCAGTCAGTCTTAAATCTTTGGATGTCCATGGAACTTCTCTCGAGAATCTGTTCAAGTGTTTGACGCAAAGAGCGCGACAAGAAAGGCGCGTGTTTCAAACGCTGCAGTTCGGTTCGGAGCCTGAGGTTCTCGATGAGTGTAACACGTGGTGACCAAAATAAACTTGATTCAATAAACTTGACAAACTTTGCGCGGCGTCTAACAACCCTGCAAATTCAAACTTTCGCCATTACAGTTGTGTCACCTACCACATTCTGCTGCTGGCAGCAAAACCCAGTAAAGCAAAAGACAGAACTTCATCTTCCTGCAGTTGCGTTTCCCAAATAAAAGTCCATAATTATTTGCTGTCGATGTTGTTGTTGTTGTGCATCCAAAAGAGGAGAAAAGATGAAGTTGTCTCTCCAGCGCTGGGGAACCAAACGTCTTCAGAACACGTCACGATTTTCTTTATCTGTACGATCGTTAATTTTTGAATTTTTTATCACGCAGTAAACACCGGAAGTGGGTGTAATAGTTGGATCCCGCAGTATCCCGCCTTACTTTTATTTTACCGAGACGTGAAATGTTCTTCATAAACTTGAGTGACGAACAATTAACAAGTATAACTTTGTAGGGTTGTTGTTTGTTTTTTATTTTGCCTTAATTGAAGTGATAAATGTTCCATCGTTGAACAAAGTTATAATTCTGTTCCTCTGAGCTACATTCTTGCTGCTTTAGCCTGGCTGCCTGCTCTTCACTGGTTGAAATATGTTCTATCTTGACATTTTAATTCTGTACTAGTTTAACATCCCCTGTTCCTTCTGTAACTGCATCTTCTCTCTGGAAGGCTGAGCTGCTGGTCTGTGTTTTCTCAGGGGAGATCTTGGTCAGACATCATCAGCCTCCACAACGAGCAGATAGCAGTTATTACTAAACTGATATTAGAGGTCCTACAGAATAGCGTCTGGAATGTCATAAAACATCTGAAGGTTACTGTTTGATTTGATTTTGCATGAGTACTTGTTACTACTGGTTTTTAATGAGTAGCATTAAATGGCGCTTTTGTTGTTATTGTCCTGAAAATAAAACTACTAAATCCTATTCTGCAGGAAACCCTGATACTGATTCTGTGGATGCTTTTTTGAAAAGCCATAAAAGTCATTATTACCTGGGTGAACAATAATTTATTAATCTGGCAGCGCTCTGATAGGCCAATAAATTAGTTGTATAAACGGACTAGATCATTTCTGTCCGATGTCTTTCTTTTTCATCTTTGTTGCACGTGTTTTTAAAGGAACACGCTTTAGACTAATTCAGTATACTGATGCAAATCACTCGAGCCTTATTTTTGTGAAAGATCTTAAAAAACAATCTACATGAAAATTGTTACAAAAATATACATATATATTATTATTTCTCACTAATAAATGTTTATTTTATGTGTAAAAATAAGTCTAAGCAAGTCGTTCTTTATAATCTGGAGTAAATAAAAATTCTGCCTCTTGATATAAAATATAAACTATTCTTCTAATGAAGGAAGTAAAAATAAGACAATCTTAGTATAAAGACATTTAATACAGTAAAAGAAGATCTTAACAAGTATGTACATTTATTTTGATATTCAATTTCATTAAATTAAAATTAATCGTTTATTGACAACATTCTTGGTGCCACATGACATCATCAAAGAACATGAGTTACATTTGATCATCAGTCTCTTAAAGAAATAAATTAATGTTTAAGTAAACGGTTCACTAAACAGTAGTTTGGTGGTCATGTTACATTAACATAGAAATAGTTATTTGTGTAATGCTTTATAATGTCTAAATAGGAAACCAAAGTGCTTACATAACAGATAAAAGGTAACAGGGAAAAGAACATAATAAAAAGTTTCTTTAGCTTTTTACACCTGATCACTGTTGTGACTTCACCTGTATGTTCTGTTTAATGTACTGCTCTGTTTGAAAGTGTCGTAAATGTGAACGTTAAAGCCGGTTCACTGCAAATGTTTGTGTTTTGATCCCCTGCTCAGTTGTATTACACGGGGCAACTTTAATATGGAGAATAAAAATATTCTGGATCATAGCATTTGTCTCTCGTCCAATCTTGACAAATATTCATTCTTCTGGTTATCCATCAGTTCATCACCCCTTAAAGATACTGGTGGTTGTTCTTCATCACTTGAAACAATCCTCTTCTTGACTATTGTGAAACACAAATGGAGGCACAAATAATACATGTTGGCAGATATTTCATTACAAACATTGATCTGATCATAAGGCTAATTATTGAAACATTAATACCAAAATATCAGCTGACAGACTGATGAGTGTTTCAACAAAAGTAGTGAGACTTACATTTGAGCATCCATGCTGTTGCACAGATTAAAAGAACACATGAAACCAAAATGGGAGCCCAAAATGTCCAATTAACACCAGCAAGTGTTTTTCCATCTGAAACAAAAGGGAAATTATGGCAATATCAATAAAATACACTAGGTTTAAAACCTTGCATTATTCTGTATCATATGTTCCTGAACCTTTTTACCAGTTATATTTACAATTGGGCCCAGAAACAATCTATAGATCTGTACATTGGTGAGACTAAACAACCACTGTACAGATGCAACGCCAGCTCCTCAGGTCAGGATTTGGCCATCCAGCTACACCCAAAAGATAAGGGACACTTATTTGAAGAAAGCAAAGCAAAGCAAATTACCACTGACCCTCATGAGCATGAACAATAACGCTCAGTGACTCAGCACAGCACAACTGTGGGATTCCCACTAGTTCATTTACAATTGAAGAAGCCTCTCAGATAAGAGGTGAAAACAAAGTTCAGGTGAACTTCCTTGAGCCAAGAATTCATTTTTGACCTGGATGATTGAGAACATTCATCAACCATTTCTCAAAATGCAGACCCATTAGTCCTTGCTTCCTCGTGCTTGTGAAACATCCTCAATCAAGCACTGTTCCAGCACTAAGTTTGCAAGCTACCAAGTACATTCCAATCTCCCGTAAGTGTCCTTGTTCTACCCCTTTGATCAAATATGCATCACATGTGACTTGTCTGGACTCAACTGCTTCCAGATTCAAATGACAAACATGAAATGAATCAATCCGATTAATGTCCAGTTGTGTTTCATCCCTTGAATAATTGACATATATGCAGCCTGTATTGCTTTGACTGGCCAAATTAAAGTTGTTATTTTCAAAATGGGTAAAACACAAATGAACTAAAAGAGTCAGTGGTCATTTCATGAAACATCCTGGGAGAACTTCCAAACTGCACTGATAAAGCTGCGATCCCAGGGGATTGGAACCCACAACCTTGTTGCTGTGATGAGACAATGTTAACCACCTCATCTAATCAGACATTTCCTCATGTAAATGAAAATAAACATTATCACACAAGCTCTTAAAATTAAAACTCATTTATTGCAGGAAGTAAAAACATACAATATTTACAAACATTTAATAATGGAAAAAATAGAAACTCTTAAGGACTTCACACATCAGGTCCTGCAAGTTAGTTACAAACACTGTTAAACAGTTTACTATTTTACACACAATATTAGTCGACCAGTTTCACATGAATTTGTTAGATTCTTCAAGGAAGAACTTCAGAGTTAAATTTCAACACCAAGGATGTAACTGAAACCAGTCTTTCAGAAACAGAAATAAAGTCATCAAACATTCAACAACATAAAAGATTTTTACAATGTCGAAATAAGTAACCAGTGTTTTACATAAAATAAATAAAGATGATGCAAACAAAATAAAGGAGAGATGAATGAGTAAATAACACAACAATAAATGAAACCAGACATAATGTGACAGCATTACGAGGTGTTTAAAGGCAGTTTTGAAAGATGAGTGTTAAGCTCTGATTTAAGAAGTTCAAGATCATTATTACTGAATTTAGGGTCAAAGTGCTAAAGCTTTCCATAGTTTGGCTTCTTGGCTTCTTAAAAAAGATGACAGTCAGTGAAGGTTAGACCCTTGTCAGCAGCATAAGTCCCAAAGCTCTGCTACTGGATGACAACACAGTCCAAATATTACAGCACATGTGACTTTGGATCCTCTGTTCAGGTCTACACGTTTCTATAGACGTGCACTTTCAGCATGAAGAGTAAAACATCCTGGATCATTGATGTCATCTCTGCTCAAGTCCTCCGTGGATAAAATCCATCTTCCCCCAGTTATTCATCAATGGACTCATGAGAAAAGTTTCCTCACCACTTTTTCTGCCTTGTGCCTATGAAGAAATAAAATGAAGGAACAATTAATAGATGCTGACAGGTGTATTTCACAAGAAACATCATTAACATTCTATTAATGCAGGGCCACAATAGTAAAATATCAGCTCACAGACTGACTTGAAAGTTACAATCAAAGAAGTGAGACTTACACAAAAGAGTCATTACGGAGATTAAACAACAAACAAAGATGATGCCGATAATAATCCAAAACTTCATCGGGACACCTGCATAAAGGACGTGTCGTCCATCAAGTGTGTTTCCATCTGCTCATAAAAGAGTATAAACAACAAAAACATGATTATTGTAATCACCAAACTGGCCATACTTGTCGTCATGTGTTATTGTAATAAACTTATTTTTAATATTTTGAAAGCTGTGCTCCGAATAACAGAAAGTGTAATTGACTCTATTTAGAGTATTTCAACTGTTACATTTATTAACTGTCTGGACCAACGTGACATGCCGACAGTTGTCTGAGGCCTGGACACAGACTGAAGCTCAACGTTGCGCACTGATAATTCTGTGCCAAGACGATAGAAAGGTGGGTGCGGAGCTGCTGCAGCGCCCCCTGCTGGCAGAGGGTGGTTCTGTGCATTCCACTGCCTGTACCAAACTGTAACTCTGTAGTAGCTCGTTTATTATTGGAAACATGTGAAGCACGTTAAATGTTGTTAATTAAATGGGCCAAAAAAAACCTTGTGGAGAGAAAATAAGTCTCAAATAAGTTTCAACAGCATCGAAACAGCCGTTTCTGACAGAGCTAATGACCAACACTGCTGTAATCTCAGCCAGAAAAGATCCAAAGGTCTGCTTTCAGATGGAGGAAGACCAGAGAATCACCAGGAACGTTTCAGAGCTTCTTCATGAGGGACTTTTACCAGAGTACCCAACACACCAGAACCCCCCCAGCAACAATAAGATCCCACTGGCCTGTGTGCAGCCTGGATCACGACTCAATAACAATCATGCAGCAGTATGTAAATGTAAAGTTCTCACCCCACATGACAGTGATGTTTCTGTCTTCTGTTTGGACAACACAGCCATAGATGTTGGTGTGGATCAGGGGGACCTCAGCTGTCAGGATGAGGATCACTGATCCATCCCCAGAAGGCAACGGGCCAGTTACAGTGATCCAGTTTGCCTTGGGGGCCCCGTCTTCAGTCAGAGACACTGAACGCACTGATTTGTCAGTACTGGTGACGTGGCACTTCAGCAATGCCTTGGTTCTGTCAACAGGGTTGGCAAACACACGGAGATCTGCAGGAGGATAGAAAAGGTGATGATCAGGGTGGGACCAGCCAGGGGAAGAAAAGATACTTTTGTATGTGATCAGGTTAATTCCTGAATTATGTCCAATGAGCCAAATCTGTGTGGTTGTTTGATTTTACATGCTGTGTCATAAAAAACAGGTATTTCATGAATCTGTGTAAGTCCTCACAAAGATACAAGTACAAATATATGTGTGTGTTTATTCACCTGTTCTTTTTTCCGTTTCTTTTAATTTGATCTGATGGATCATTTCTAGACAGTATCTCCTGATGAATTGTCCAAACAAATGGTTCCGAGTCTCATAGCCGTTCCACGAATCTTTAATAATTTCTGCAGAAGGAGACAGAACTTTCCATTTCTGAGCTCCAGCATCAAACTGAATGAAACCCTCTCCATTCACTGCCCAGTTGTCAAAAGCAGATTCAAGCCTCTCGTCTGACGTGATGCAGCCACGCCGCCGCTGAACATCTACAAGGATTATTTTATGTAAAATGTTCAGTTCATTTTCACCAAAATAAACACGTTATAAAGCAAATGTGCTACAAACTTACTCTGTGTGTGATTGATGAATTTAGAAATCTCTGTGAGAGCATCAAAAACATCATAACATGCTGCTGTGCAGGTCCCAGGTAAGTTGTGGGATTCCAGGACGGGTTTGAAGTGTTCTTGTTGTGTCCCACTGTCACAGTGAGAGATCACAACTCCATCAAACTCTGTAACTTGTTCAAAATGGGGCCCAGATCCAGGCTGAACACGTCCTGTAGACAAGAACTCAAGAGAATGGGAACCTGAAACACACAAACAAATGGAGTCAAAACTCTGGACCCTCACCGTGGGATCAGCGGTTCTGACAAAAATAATCATGTTATAAATTGATCCCAATCTCAGGTCTTGTCAAATTAATATTGAAAGATGTAGACAGTTTAATATTATGGTTAATTAAAAAACCTTAAGCTGTGAGTCGTATCTGCTCAAATTGGACGGTATCAAAAAAAGCTAAAATATCTCTTTGATCATCATCATTGATCCTCTCTGAGCCAGACCACCACATGTCAGGATAAAAACCCACATCTCATCTCCTCTCATCCTGATCACCAGAACTCCTCAGGGCTGCTTCCTCGTTCCCCTACTATAATCCCTCTTCACAAACACTCAACTGGACAAAACACCACTAAAAACAAACAACCAGAATGAAAAACAGCCTCTTTCCACAAGCTGTGAAGGAAACATGGAGCAGCAGGATGAGAAACAGGTCAAAAGACCCAACAATAACCCAAAATATCATAATAGATTCCTCATAAACTGAATATAAACAAGGTTTACTACAGCACCTGAACAGGCACAAATAAGAAAAGAGGTTTAATCTCCACTCTCTTCGTACTCTGTGTGCAGGCATCAAAATCAAAGCAAATCCTCAGATAGTCAACAACTAAAAAATGCATCTGTGTTTGGACAGTTAACTGCAACTTTCATGCATATGCTTTTGATATTAAAATATTAAATACATATTAAAACACACACACGCACACAGGGCAGAGGTACTTTAGCAGAGGTTGCATCAACAGGAAGTCTCAGTGTGCACTACTGCTCCACCTCCTGTTTGAGTCACGGCTCAGTCAGGAACAGCCCGACGCACTGGAAACAGAAACACTGAAGTTTCCACGTTCCGTGGCACATGTTAGCGTTTAGAATAGTGTCACTGCCCAAATATCTTCAAGCATTTCACCAGCTTCCTGGTGCATTATTCGCTATTGATGTTTTTATTGCAGAGCTAAACAAAAACAAAGGGCGTTTTTGAATACGTTTGAATACGTTTTTGAGTTTTTTTTATAGTTTTATATTTATATTCTATTTTTTATTTATTCTATTTTATTTCTTATTGTACTCTATTTTTTTTATCTTTAATAGGTTTTTATGGTGTGAGTCTTTGGGGGGCATCTGAGAGGAACAAGACCAAATGTGGGAGAAGAGCATCTACACAGAGAGCTGATTGATTGATTGTCTATTTCTACCTGAGAAAAGCGCAACACAGCGCTCAGAACGTGCGTGTAAAGAAAGTTTCCTCAACTTACCGCATTCTGCTGCTGGGAGCAGGATCCAAAACAGAAGACAAATGTTCATCTTCTAAATGAAGGTCGCTAAACACTTGTTGTCCTCATCTGAAACAGTCTGGAAGCACCGTGACGAGGGTTCTTTGTGATAAAGACCGATTCTCTTAAAAGCGCGTCTAAAACTAGACGAGTGTCGCGGAAGTTTGAGCGAGAAAGTCGTAATTCAAAAAGAGCGCTGGAACCGCATTGTGGGCGGAGCCTCCGTTCAGCACCAATCAAATACCCGCCATAGAGGTGGCGTCTGGGTCCAAACACGTGATTCACTGACACCGCCTTCGGACAGTTTGGAATTTTAGCACATAAACTCCTGATAACCGGATTTAAAATGATCAATTTCTAGCAACATAATTTGTGTCTTGGTCTCGTGGGACGTGCTCTTTCTTCTTGTATTCTTGACAGACAGCGATGGTGTTTTATTGCTATTTTAGCAACAAAACTGTTTTGGACTCATTTTAAGGCGACAACAAAAATAGTGAGACTTACCTTTGAGCAACAGTGATGTTATGCATGTGAAAAAGAAAACTGGAAGCAAAACAGAGGTGAAAACTTTCAAAAATGTCCGGTCAACACTTACATGGAGGATGTGTCTTCCACCAAGTGTTTTTACATCTGAATTGAAACAAACAAAATAACAAAAATTGAATAAAATAACAATAAAACCAAAACAATGAAACAATGTATATGGGTCTACTTTACTTTACATGGAAAGTATTGTAATATTTATTATTGTAATAATGATATTTCATATATTATAGACGTGTTACTATAAACAACATATGGATGATGGGAACTGTAACTGACACTGTGTAATACTCCAGACTATCATGCATAGAGGCACAGTGGAGCACTACAAGAGGGGTGATCTAAAAGAGCTCTGCAGTTTGGATTTCATGTTCTCTGTCTCTAAAGCAAATTTTGTTGTAAGATTGACTTCATTTGTCTTTACAAGCTGCTGTTGTTATTCCCTCTCTCTCCGTTACCCCGTGTGTGTGTGTGTGTGTGTGTGTGTGTGTGTGTGTGTGTGTGTGTGTGTGTGTGTGTGTGTATGTTCTCCTGTTCTTTTCTCAACTTCTCTTAATTTGATCTGACGGATCATTTCTGGACACAGTTGTTGGGGTCCAGGGTTGTGCCTGGTCTTCCCTCCAGGGGGCGTGAGGAGCTCAGTTTGCGCTGCAGGCAGGCGCACGTGTGGGCAATTAACATCTGGCCACCTACTTAAGGAGGGAGCGCCTGCCCATCAGGGCCGGAGGGTTGTGGTGCTTTGTGGAGTGTTGCTGTGCTTGGCCTGTCTTGTCTTCCCTGCACATTTAAGTAGTGATGTCCAAATGAGGTTTCATGAGGCTTTGAACCCTTTTGGACCATTGTGTTGAAAATTGGTTCATTACTCGAAGCTTTAATCATTTCGAACGCGGGCGTCATCTGCTGGCGCATTGGTGGTACTGCAGCCATGTAAAAGGTTGATGACCCAGCAAGCGTGCACTTTGAGTTTTGCTGTTTGTGCACTTTTGATGTTGTATTATTATTATAATATTATTTTTCTATATATTTTAGGAACAGATGGGGGTATGGGCCTAAGGTGCTTGGGTGAACTGGTGTGCTTATGCATTTTTATTTAAAAACAACAGTTTCTCCACAGTCGAGGGTTTGAGGCGGTTTCTCTTTTTTGAAACCATTTCCCCGGCTTTAGAAAACACCCTCTCGCAGGGCACAGAGGATGCTGGTGTTGCAAGGTACTGGTTTGCCAGGTGGTGCAGGTTTGGGTATCGGGCTTTGTTTGTCGTCCAGTACACCAGAGGGTCCTGTGATCGTTCAAGTGGAGGGGCTGACAGATAACGCTGCACCTCCACTATGGCATCAGCGGTGGCATTCCTGGACGCTCTTGCTTCTTCAGCATCCCTGTCCAACAGCTTCCACGGATCAATGACTCAAAATAAAACATTACATAAAGTTTAGTCTGTACATGAATCAATGCAAATAAATCTATTGATCCAAATTCTATCATTTTTGTACCTTGGGAAGAAGCAGCTGGTTCTGGCTGTGCTGTTGAAGTGGATGGTGGGTCCTCTTGGGTGGGTGCATTCGGCAACAATGCCGCACACTCCGACTTTAACCGGTGCACAGCTGACTCGGCATTTGAAGGGCTTTGGAATCCGAGTGTTTTAAATCTCGGGTCAAGTAATGATGATAAAGAGAAGATGCTTGTGGTTTCTATCCCACTGAGTTTATCATTCATAATTCTATTGAGGTTTATGCCAAGGTCTTTTGCCATTTTGTTTGAGTTCCGGCCCGCAACGCAATAAGATTTTTATATTTTATATGTGCACCCCCCCACCCCTGCCTTGAAAGCTCTCGAGCAGTTCCAGCGATGTTCTCTGCTGTGTGACTGATAGGAAAAGGCCGAACTCCCACCAGGGTGGTGGAGAGTTCACCTGCATGAATAGCATGACAGGTGACAGCGAGATACGCATCCATGTTGATGGAGGTCCACATATCTGCGCTCAAGCTGACACTGTCAACATTCTGCAGGGCTGCCTTGGCCTTCTCCTTTTCTTCCACATCCCTCCTCTCCGCCATGGCTTTAACTGTCTGCCTTGATGGAAGGGTGCATGTGGGATCCAGTTTAGCCACCAGAGCACGGAAGCCAGGATCAGACACCACAGTGAAAGGCTGGGAATCTTTCACTATGAAATCCACTAGAGCTTCATCAAGCTCCTGCTTCCTGCTACATAAAATATGGAAGTTAGCAGAACAAGATTCATTTAGTTAATTAACTAATTCTATACACCCAAACCTGCGCAGTAAAGTTTAAAAGTTACTCTTAATATTGCCTGGAACAGCACCCACTCACCTGGTGGAAACGTCATCACAGCAGCACCAGCTTCATTCTCATGTTTGCCTCGGTAATGCCTCATCATTGATGACGTGTTGTTATTATATGTCGGGAACAAAGCAAACACTTCACCTGCAAATTAAAAATGAGATATGTGTGTGGTTTATTATTTGTTACTGTGTGAATAAGAGTTGAAAAATACGTTTGTAACACTTACCTTGTTCGGCGGCACCATTTCAAAGTGGTCCCAGACTTGAGATCTCTTCCTGGTTGGTTCCATGTGTGGCAGGGCGTGGCCTGCGCTCCGAACAGGTGCCATATGGAGGTAGTGCATTAATTGGTGGGTGGGGAGAAAAGGTTTATATAAGGCACTGCCTCCAGCTGACTTCAGCTGTTTTCCCTCTTCGACGGTCCGGCGGGGTTGCGGCTTATCTGGGCGGTTCCACCAACAGAAACTGTTTCACAGCGCGAGCTGTCTGGCAGCGCCAAGAAGGTTGGTGCTTCCTCCCGCCTAGAGCGCTTTGCCGTAAGGGCGTGCGCGCTAGTTTGCCCTGGGCAGGTAAGGCGCAGCAATGCGCGTCACTGACTCCCCCACTCACTCGGTTGATAAATGTTAATGGGGCTGTTCTTGCTGCAGTTGGCTGCCGGCTGACGTCAGTGGGTCGCGTCGCCCCAGCGGGAACCCCTCACGGAGTGGGGGCGCCACCAAACAGTCGGCACGGACTACCTCGCGTACTGGACCCACTGCTGCTTTGGCTCGGTCCTTTAGTTCGGGATTCTCTCTCTCCCTCTCCCCTCGCTCCCCTGGACTCGGAGAAACGGCGCTGAGACGTGGTGGTGCCGCCGAGGCGACCACGGAGCTTTTGCCTAAATTTTAGACTCTTAACATTGTGTAAATTTTATCAATTTATATTTACTTTTTCAGGTTTTGTTGCTTTTCGTTTCTTGGTTGACGTTGTTCTTTTAGACGATCTGGTCACCATTTATTTGCCTGTGTGTGCGCGTGCGCTCGTCGCGTCTGATTGTTTATCATTGTAAATGTAATTGTTCTCTTCTTTGTGGACAGGTGCTGCGGGCCACGGCGGGGACCCAACCCCTGGTGGAGGGCGTTTTCATCACCCCTCGTGTGTGGTTTTGTTTGCAGTAGCGCGGGTGTTTTTAGTTTGTTTATCTCCCCTAATTGAGTTTTACCTGCCGGTGGGGCCCCAGCCCTGTCCACCCCTTTTGTTAATTTAACTATTATACAGCAGAGTTATATTTTTTTGAGTATTGGATTAAATAAAATTGTAGTGCCTAACCCTCAATCCTGTCTCTGCCTCTGGAATAGAACCTTATCTGCGCGTGCCTGTTTTCCGGTTAATTCCTGGGGTGAAACTCCCCAGGTGGCGTTGTCGTCAACCGTTCCACCTCTCCCCACCCCGCCATGCCAGCATCTACTGTACCCTGCAGAAGAATATTCTCCAAATGTGGAGAAATTGTGAGCAAAAAAATAAACTGGTTAAATCCCAATACTGTGGAAAAAAAAAAATAACGTACCTCAATAAAAACGTTGAGTCTACAATTACACAAGAATACCCAAGCTATGGCATATTTTACCAGCATTTTCTCCTTAACAAAACAAAGCTCATGTGTGCGCCTCCCGGTCACCAATAGCGGCTCCAACCCTGCAGTGCAGGGCTCGCGGGTCGCCAGAAGAGGGCGCTAGAACTGCAAGTTCAGGTAATCATTACTTCGAGTAATCATTACAAGTGGTTCGGGAATTCACAAAAGCTTAATTTGCCCATCATTACTTTTTGTCCTGATCGGAACCAGACAAATTTACCGATCTTCATCTTGTTGCTTTTGTTGTTGTTCCACTATTTCTTTTGGTTTTAAAGGCAGTTGGCATCTATATTGGAGCTGCCACCTTCTGGTCCTCTATCTAGCGTATCCATCCTTCCATCCTTTTTACTAGACCAGTACGTAAGAAATTTATAAAGCTCTTTCCTCCCACCTGAACTCTCTACCCAGCTCATCCACATCCACCATTCCCAGTTTCCTCAGTCCATCCATCATCTTCCTTTCCTCACTATTATGCCTACATATTAAAAGCACATGTTCTGTTGTCTCCAGTTCATGACACTGCTCACATAGATGGATGCTTCTCCACAATGTATAGCACATTGTCTAAGTTGCTCTGCCTAATTCTTAACCTTGTTATTATAACCTGCTCTTTCCTGCTCTTTTCCCTTCTCCTTGATGCATTGTCCCTCCTTTGTATTGGAAAGAAGATGCCTCCCCTTGACCTGTTTCCCCGCTCTGTTGCCACTGCTCATTTGCTTTTACCCACACAACACTCTTGCCTTCTGACTTTGATCATTAATTTCTCTGTCAACATTGCTCCTGCTTTTAATGGTTATACACCCCCATTTCCTTGGCCACCTCATCACCCTTCCACCCAAAACCCCCCTTTTGTGCTGTCTCCTCCCAACTCACTAGCAGAACCCCCTTTGTAAGATGTTCATCCCTCTGACCTCTTGAATGAATCCAGTAATTAGCAGCCAACTGTTTCCTCTTCAGCCACAGTGGCATTTCCCCAGCCTGTTCCTGGAGCGCACACACAGGTGAGATTTTGACTGGCCCATGTAGAGTAAGTGCTTGCACCGGGATCATATCCAGCAAAGTTCTGAAATGAAACACATGATTTATTTGCTTCATTCATCTCTTCCACTCTTTTATTTTTACTCACAATCTTCACTGCCTCTGTTCTCTGCTCTTCTCAGACTTGTTGAATTACAACTGTTTTCTCCACACTGTACGGTTTCCCCAGTTACATTTACATTAACTGTGCTATTACTACCCGCCCCCCCCCCCCCCACACACACACACACACACACCTCTGCTCCCCCCTACACACTGTAATGATGGTCATACCTTTGGCAATTGTAATACCTAATAGGAGGTTGAATATATGCTCTCACACTAAAACTCATGTATCCTATAATGATCTTGTCAGTGAGAAGCTGACCTTTAAAGGAAAACAAGCCCAATCAAATGTTTCCTCAAACTGGAGTAAAAGAAAACCAAGTTCTTTAAATATGTATCACACAGGCTCTCAAAAAAACATTTATTTTAATACAGGATATAAAAATATACAATATTAGAAAGCAGACATTTATTAGAAAAAAAAGAACAAATAGAGAACATTTTCTGTTGATGCAATCATCCTCTTAAATATTCTTCAAGGTGCTTCTGAAGTGTGTTTTCATTTCTTCCAGGGGTGATTTATAGGTTCAGAGCTTTAGCACCCAGAGTGCCTGGCTGGTTCAAAAGATGACACTGGTCATTCCAGTTAATGAGTTCATTCAACACAATTTAGGAGTCTTAGTAAAAAAAATCATGGAAAAGTGATCTTCCTCCCTGAAACTATGGTATGCATGAACTCATTCATGTTACAGTTCCTCACACACACACACCAATTAAGTTAGGCTAACAGACAATAATCTGTTCCATTCAATTCAATGCAGCTCAAATGGGGACTAACATTTGTTGGTGATAATAATGTGTCGCGTGTATTGGGGTGTAGAGTAGTTGTCCAACATAACCACTGTATATTTACATCACGACACTCCTGTTAAGAGCCTAGACCCGTTTTTATTTCTAGTGCTTTTTGTAAGTCTGTTAAATCATCTGTGGAAGAAAATAAATAGTTCAAAGCTTAAGCAGCCAGAAAAATAGACCATTTATGCCTCTGCTCCTTCTTCACTTTACAAAATCATATTATATCATAATTATTCTTGATTTTGTTGTAATTAAATGGAGGATGAATTAATGTGCTGAGAGGTAGATCTCATTAGAAACTCAATGATTTGTCCACAAAAATGTTATTGTTAAAATATTTCAACAATACTAAATCAGCAGCTGACAGACTGACTTAAATGTTACATTTACTGTAGTGATACTTACTGGTACATTTGAGCACCAGTGCTGTTGTGCAGATTAGAAAAAGAACACATAAAAACAGAATGCAGCTCAAAATTTGTGTCCAACTGACACTTGTGGAAAGAATTTCTCTTCCATCAAGTGTGTTTCCATCTGGAACCAAAGAAAAAATAGCATTGTTACTAAAAACATCGTAATAAAAGTAATAATTACAATAATAAACTAATAATGTTGATGCTGACAAATGTAGCGGACACTATTCACAGTGTTTAAACAGTTATATTTCTTATTTTCCCAGCGTTCAAGTATTTCTCACATCAGATTTTTAACAAACCTAAACTAACTGAGACTTGAACACAGCGTTAAAATTTCAGCCTGTATTGCTTTGACTCAATAACAATCATGCAGCAGCATGTAAATGTAAAGTTCTCACCCCACATGACAGTGATGTTTCTGTCTTCTGTTTGGACAACACAGCCATAGATGTTGGTGTGGATCAGGGGGACCTCAGCTGTCAGGATGAGGATCACTGATCCATCCCCAGAAGGCAACGGGCCAGTTACAGTGATCCAGTTTGCCTTGGGGGCCCCGTCTTCAGTCAGAGACACTGAACGCACTGATTTGTCAGTACTGGTGACGTGGCACTTCAGCAATGCCTTGGTTCTGTTAACAGGGTTGGCAAACACACGGAGATCTGCAGGAGGATAGAAAAGGTGATGATCAGGGTTGTCTGTTGTCACTCTTTGAACAGGGAACCAGCAGTGATGAGCAGCTCACTCTTCCTCTTAACATAGTTTTAGCTCATAACCAACACCAGGCTGCTTTATTTTAGGACCAGAGAGTGTGTTCACCTGTTCTTTTTTCTATTTCTCTTAATTTGATGTGGTGGATCATTTCTAGACAGTATCTCCTGATGAAGTGTCCATAGAAATGGTTCCGAGCCTCATAGCCGTTCCACGAATCTTTAATCATTTCTGCAGAAGGAGACAGGACTTTCCATTTCTGAGCTCCAGCATCAAACTGAATGAAACCCTCTCCATTCACTGCCCAGTTGTCAAAAGCAGATTCGAGCCTCTCGTCTGACGTGATGCAGCCACGCCGCCGCTGAACATCTACAAGGATTGTTTTTTCTCTTTAGTTAAAGGTGTTAATTCCTAATTACAAAGCAAATGTGCTACAAACTTACTCCGTGTGTGATTGGTGAATTTAGAAATCGCTTTGAGAGCATCAAAAACATCATAACATGCTGGTCTGCAGCTCCCAGGTGTGGGATTCCAGGACGGGTTTGAAGTGTTCTTGTCGTGTCCCACTGTCACAGTGAGAGATCACAACTCCATCAAACTCTGTAACTTGTTCAAAATGGGGCCCAGATCCAGGCTGAACACGTCCTGTAGACAAGAACTCAAGAGAATGGGAACCTGAAACACACAAACAAATGGAGTCTTTGCATCAAAAGGTTCTGACAGGAACACAGGAAACTGTGTTTTAATGTCAAATTAGGAAAAAGGAAGAAGTTGAAACAATAACAAATCACAAACTGAAAGGAAAAAGGCAGGAGCAATAGGAGAGAGAAAGGAAAGGGAATGAGTTAGAGGAGCGCAGTGGCAGTGTTCTTGGGTAGATCCAGATAACGAAGACAAGAATCTCTGGCTGAAGATAGTGTGGTTATCAGGAGCAACGGTGGGAGTTTATAATCCACGTCGTCGTCACGCCTGGGAGGATCCTAATTTCAAATCCACTGGCTCTCAGCCACTCAGAGTTCGGGATTCTGTCTTTGCAGGATTACACCTGGTTGGAAACTACGACACCCGTTGTTTAAATTTGGTGCCCTTCTTGAGGGTCTCACTCAGGCTTTGTAGGTCACACAGGTACCAAACAATCAGAAGAAATATCAGGCCGAATAAATGCTTTTTTAAATAAAATTTTCTTGCTTCCTGATCTACACTCAACAGTCGATTGCAGTAATAAGCTGAAACATAGTCTACCAACCACCAGTTTAAGAAAGAAGAAAAGGAAGATCATGAACTATTACACTTAATAAAGCAGCTTCTCCGGGTCTCCAGAGCAAACCATAAAATGTTCTTTTTCGTTTTCATGTCTTTAGCCAGTATTTTATTATTAATATTTAAACGTGGTTGTGGATCATGGATCAGTCAGTCTTAAATCTTTGGATGTCCATGGAACTTCTCTCGAGAATCTGTTCAAGTGTTTGACGCAAAGAGCGCGACAAGAAAGGCGCGTTTCCAACGCTGCAGTTCGGTTCGGAGCCTGAGGTTCTCGATGAGTGTAACACGTGGTGACCAAAATAAACTTGATTCAATAAACTTGGCAAACTTTGCGCGGCGTCTAACAACCCTGCAAATCCAAACTTTCGCCATTACAGTTGTGTCACCTACCACATTCTGCTGCTGGCAGCAAAACCCAGTAAAGCAAAAGACAGAACTTCATCTTCCTGCAGTTGCGTTTCCCAAATAAAAGTCCATAATTATTTGCTGTCGATGTTGTTGTTGTTGTTGTGCATCCAAAAGAGGAGAAAAGATGAAGTTGTCTCTCCAGCGCTGGGGAACCAAACGTCTTCAGAACACCGTCACGATTTTTTTTATCTGTACGATCGTTAATTTTTGAACCTTTATCACACAGTAAACACCGGAAGTGGGTGTAATAGTTGGATCCCGCCTTACTTTTATTTTACCGAGACGTGAAATGTTCTTCATAAACTTAAGTGACGAACAATTAATAAGTATAACTTTGTAGGGTTGTTGTTGTTTGTTTGTTTTTTATTTTGCCTTAATTGAAGTGATAAATGTTCCATCGTTGAACAAAGTTATAATTCTGTTCCTCTGAGCTACATTCTTGCTGCTTTAGCCTGGCTGCCTGCTCTTCACTGGTTGAAATATGTTCTATATTGACATTTTAATTCCGTACTAGTTTAACATCCCCTGTTCCTTCTGTAACTGCTCCATCTTCTCTCTGGAAGGCTGAGCTGCTGGTCTGTGTTTTCTCAGGGGAGATCTTGGTCAGACACCATCAGCCTCCACAACGAGCAGATAGCAGTTATTACTAAACTGATATTGGAGGTCCTACAGAATAGCGTCTGGAATGTCATAAAACATCTGAAGGTTACTGTTTGATTTGATTTTGCATGAGTACTTGTTACTACTGGTTTTTAATGAGTAGCATTAAATGGTGCTTTTGTTGTTATTGTCCTGAAAATAAAACTACTAAATCCTATTCTGCAGGAAACCCTGATACTGATTCTTCTTCTAAGTTTGACAACAATGCATTTATGTCTTCTCACTGAATGTATTATAAAAGGTGATGTCTGTAGTTTAGAGACATGTTGAGATGTTAAAGATCTTTTAGGATCATTTAAGATCTTGAAAGTGTTTGAGTTTTCATATGTTACCAAACAAATTTAGTAGAATGTGACAATAATAATACGAAGGTGACATGAAAATATCGTCACTGAAGTTTCTGTGGATGCTTTTTTGAAAAGCCATAAAAGTCACTATTACCTGGGTGAACAATAATTTATTAATCTGGCAGCGCTCTGATAGGCCAATAAATTAGTTGTATAAACGGACTAGATCATTTCTGTCCGATGTCTTTCTTTTTCATCTTTGTTGCACGTGTTTTTAAAGGAACACACTTTAGACTAATTCAGTAAACTGATGCAAATCACTTGACCGTTATTTTTGTGAAAGATCTTAAAAAACAATCTACATGAAAATTGTTACAAAAATATACATATATATCATTTCTCACTAATAAATGTTTATGTATAAAAATAAATCTTAAGTTCTTTATAATCTGGAGTAAATAAAAATTCTGCCTCTTGATATAAAATATAAACTATTCTTCTAATGAAGGAAGTAAAAATAAGACAATCTTAGTATAAAGACATTTAATACAGTAAAAGAAGATCTTAACAAGTATGTACATTTATTTTGATATTCAATTTCATTAAATTAAAATTAATCGTTTATTGACAACATTCTTGGTGCCACATGACATCATCAAAGAACATGAGTTACATTTGATCATCAGTCTCTCAAAGAAATAAATTAATGTTTAAGTAAACGGTTCACTAAACAGTAGTTTGTTGGTCATGTTACATTAACATAGAAATAGTTATTTGTGTAATGCTTTATAATGTCTAAATAGGAAACCAAAGTGCTTACATAACAGATAAAAGGTCACAGGGAAAAGAACATAATAAAAAGTTTCTTTTGCTTTTTAGCTTTTTACACCTGATCACTGTTGTGACTTCACCTGTATGTTCTGTTTAATGTACTGCTCTGTTTGAAAGTGTCGTAAATGTGAACGTTAAAGCTGGTTCACTGCAAATGTTTGTGTTTTGATCCCCTGCTCAGTTGTATTACACGGAGCAACTTTAATATGGAGAATAAAAATATTCTGGATCATAGCATTTGTCTCTCGTCCAATCTTGACAAATATTCATTCTTCTGGTTATCCATCAATTCATCACTCCTTAAAGATACTGGTGGTTGTTCTTCATCACTTGAAACAATCCTCTTCTTGACTATTGTGAAACACAAATGGAGGCACAAATAATACACGTTGGCAGATATATTTCATTACAAACATTGATCTGATCATAAAGCTAATTATTGAAACATTAATACCAAAATATCAGCTGACAGACTGATGAATGTTTCAACAAAAGTAGTGAGACTTACATTTGAGCATCCGTGCTGTTGCGCAGATTAAAAGAACACATGAAACCAAAATGGGAGCCAAAAATGTCCAATTAACACCAGCAAGTGTTTTTCCATCTGAAACAAAAGGAAAATTATGGCGATAACAATAAAATACACTAGGTTTAAAACCTTGCATTATTGTGTATCATATGTTCCTGAACTTTTTTACCAGTTATATTTACAATTGGGCCCAGAAACAATCTATAGATCTGTAAATAACAATCATGCAGCAGCATGTAAATGTAAAGTTCTCACCCCACATGACAGTGATGGTTCTGTCTTCTGTTTGGACAACACAGCCATAGATGTTGGTGTGGATCAGGGGTACCTCAGCTGTCAGGATGAGGATCACTGATCCATCCCCAGAAGGCAACGGGCCAGTTACAGTGATCCAGTTTGCCTTGGGGGCCCCGTCTTCAGTCAGAGACACTGAACGCACTGATTTGTCAGTACTGGTGACGTGGCACTTCAGCAATGCCTTGGTTCTGTTAACAGGGTTGGCAAACACACGGAGATCTGCAGGAGGATAGAAAAGGTGATGATCAGGGTGGGACCAGCCAGGGGAAGAAAAGATACTTTTGTATGTGTTCAGGTTAATTCCTGAATTATGTCCAATTTAATGAAGTGATTCAAAGCTGTGATTTTATTATATTTTGCGTTATATTTTTTTGGACCAGAGAGTGTGTTCACCTGTTCTTTTTTCCGCTTCTCTTAATTTGATCTGATGGATCATTTCTGGACATTCTTCATTGATGAATTGTCCAAAGAAATGGTTCCGAGACTCACGGCTGTTCCACGAATCTTTAATCATTTCTGCAGAAGGAGACAGGGCTTTCCATTTCTGAGCTCCAGCATCAAACTGAATGAAACCCTCTCCATTCACTGCCCAGTTGTCAAAAGCAGATTCCAGCCTCTCGTCTGACGTGATGCAGCCACGCCGCCGCTGAACATCTACAAGGATTATTTTTCTCTTTAGTTAAAGGTTTTAATTCCTCTTAGATGTGTTACAAAGCAAATGTGCTACAAACTTACTCCGTGTGTGATTGATGAATTTAGAAATTGCTTTGAGAGCACCAAAAGCATCATTAAGGGCCACCTCACAGGTCCCAGGTAAGTTGTGGGATTCCAGGACGGGTTTGAAGTGTTCTTGTTGTGTCCCACTGTCACAGTGAGAGATCACAACTCCATCAAACTCTGTAACTTGTTCAAAATGGGGCCCAGATCCAGGCTGAACACGTCCTGTAGACAAGAACTCAAGAGAATGGGAACCTGAAACACACAAACAAATGGAGTCAAAACTCTGGACCCTCACAGTGGGATCAGCGGTTCTGACAAAAATAATCATGTTATAAATTGATCCCAATCTCAGGTCTTGTCAAATTAATATTGAAAGATGTAGACAGTTTAATATTATGGTTAATTATTTTAAACCTTAAGCTGTGAGTCGTATCTGCTCAAATTGGTGGACGGTATCAAAAAAAGCTAAAATATCTCTTTGATCATCATCATTGATCCTCTCTGAGCCAGACCACCACATGTCAGGATAAAAACCCACATCTCATCTCCTCTCATCCTGGTCACCAGAACTCCTCAGGGCTGCTTCCTCGTTCCCCTACTATAATCCCTCTTCACAAACACTCAACTGGACAAAACACCACTAAAAACAAACAACCAGAATGAAAAACAGCCTCTTTCCACAAGCTGTGAAGGAAACATGGAGCAGCAGGATGAGAAACAGGTCAAAAGACCCAACAATAACCCAAAATATCATAATACATTCCTCATAAACTGAATATAAACAAGGTTTACTACAGCACCTGAACAGGCACAAATAAGAAAAGAGGTTTAATCTCCACTCTCTTCGTACTCTGTGTGCAGGCATCAAAATCAAAGCAAATCCTCAGATAGTCAACAACTAAAAAATACATCTGTGTTTGGACAGTTACCTGGGAGATCATTCTTGGTAGTTTGAGACCGTTTGAGACCAACAACCACATGAGGACAACAAAATGAGCTGACTAACACCCAAAAATATTGCAAGAATTAAATGATTCCTGACTAAACAATATCTTGACCAGCTTGTTCATGCATCATTTTTGAATGTAAATTTTCATGTTGAATTACTGTATTTCTTGACAAATAAATGCTGATAAAGACAACAATTTCAGTGAAATGGTGGAAATAGGTTTAAAATCAGTGTTTAGACAGATGCCTTATCAACAAGTGACAACTATTTCATGCATAAGCCTGTGATATTAAAATTATTAAATAAGTATTAAATATTAAAACACACACACACACACACACACACACACACACACACACACACACACACACACACACACACACACACACACACAGGGCAGAGGTACTTTAGCAAAGGTTTTATCAACCGGAAGTCTCAGTGTGCAGTACTGCTGCGCCTTCTGTATGAGTCACTGCTCAGCCAGGAACGCAACGCGCTTCTGGATAGAAGGCGAAACGTCTTCAAGAGAAGAAACCCAGTCCAGTTGACAGAGAAAACTACCTTGGATACTCCAAATGCATTTTTAACACATATACGTAGAAAATATTAATATTTATTGATGTAAACTTTATTTTTTTCGCCTCACCTG
This sequence comes from Takifugu rubripes, assembly GCF_901000725.2. Lineage (NCBI taxonomy): Eukaryota > Metazoa > Chordata > Actinopteri > Tetraodontiformes > Tetraodontidae > Takifugu > Takifugu rubripes. The sequence goes on from NW_021821636.1 coordinate 399,895, forward strand.
CCTCCCCTGACCGCACGTCACTGGCCGCCCGGCGACTCTCTTCAGAACGTGCGTGTAAAGAAAGTTTCCTCAACTTACCGCATTCTGCTGCTGGGAGCAGGATCCAAAACAGAAGACCAATGTTCATCTTCTAAATGAAGGTCGCTAAACACTTGTTGTCCTCATCTGAAACAGTCTGGAAGCACCATGACGAGAGTTCATTGTGATAAAGACCGATTCTCTTAAAAGCGGGTCCAAAGCGCGACAACCACAACTCAATGTACGGTACACCGGGAGGGTTAATAAGAGAGAAAGATACCGCCTTGTGGGCGGAGCCTTTGTTCAGTACCAGGAAATACCCAAGGTCGCAGTTCAATAAGAGCTGGACCTCGTGTGCCACGGGGGGAAGTGTTCTGTCTGCCTCCCTCTCTGTTGTCTCCTCCCTTCTGCAGGCAAACTGATCAAGTGCATTTTCCACACTGGTCGCAAATTTCAACGTCTGCACAAAGGCTACAAGAGAAGTTCCAATGGAGTTAAAGTAACTTAGAATCAAGCGTTAGACTGTTGTTCAAAGAACATAAACGGTGCAAATGTGCTAATTTGCACACATAGAAACAGATCATAGAGAAATAGATCCACAAAGTCTTTATTTTCGCTTCATAACTTCCCTTTTCATTTACTTCCAGGAGTTTATTACAGCATGTTCTTTGCTATTAAAGACTTGCCAACACATCACAGCCACAGGTGTTTATCAGGGCGGCTGTTTTACAGCCAGCATAGAGCAGGTTCAATAATGGGGAGAGAACGGTTAAAAAGGCTCATACAGAGAGAATAATTTTGGATACACACAGAGCAGAACGATACCCAGATCTAAAGGGTTATGGTTAGGGTTGATTCCTTCCCTTTTAGCTGATCGAGGTTGGACCCAGTTTTCTTGGCTAGTCTTTAAAATAGTTTGCGTGCCTGTAAGATAACTGTGGGAATATAATTACCTTTATTTAACACACTTCTGTTGTCTCTCCTATGGTTTTTCCCCTGTTCCATATTTAGATTTATTTGTCAGTTTTTGACCTGTGAAACAACTTTGTATCTTTTTAAATGAGCCGTATAAATAAGATTGAGGTTGAGCTCTTTAAGCGTACAAGGTCCAGCCTATTCCATTACCTTAAAATATATTACTCACCACATTCTGCTGCTAGCAGCTAGATCCACAAAACCAAAAGACCTCTCTTCACGTTCCTGTGGCTGATAATCTCCCAAGTATATGGACTTTAGCTAATTCTCCAGGACGGCAAGAATATTTGTCATCGAAGTTCTCGGCTTGTTCTCAACAGGTCAGTGTCGTATCCACAGCGGTGGGGAAGTGAAGGGTGTGTCAAAGAGAACATGCACTTTGCCAGCAGATGTTAATGTTCAACCAAGTCTCAAAGTTTAGAATATAAACTTTAAGTGGGAAGGCAGAGGAAACAAAAGGGCGGACCTAAAATCGGAGAAGTTCAAACTGGCAAATATAATCTTACATGGGAATCAATCAGGGAACAAAAACCCAAGAGGGCGATTGTGGCAAAGTTGGGAGATGAAATTAAGTTGTTGCTGAAAACCCTAATCTGGGGAGTTTTGCCCCAGGAATAGTTCTGGTGAACCAGGTGTGTGTTAAAAAAATGGTCCAATGTTTCAGCTCACCAAAAGGCACGAGACAGTGTTTCAGAATTTTAGGAAAACCTTTTTTATGACCATGTTTCGCATTAAACTTCTCAGGGTTACCAAAAATGGCCAGAATAGAGGTGGCAGAGGCTGGTGTAGCAGCGCTCGAGGGGAGGGAAGTGAGAGGAAGTGGTGTTTTCAGTCTACAGGGAGGCAATCACCACGTTGATGGGGGCATGAACACGCTGTGACTGGAAGCAATATTATCAATCCCACTATAGCAATGCTAAAATGCACATCCACAGTGTATCCAACGTGCACACACAGTTCTCTGCTGTACAACACAGTAAAACTGGTGTTTTGAAATGGGGACCTGATTTTGTTTTGAAGTCAACAGACACACAGGCATCATAGGAACAAAAACACACACTTGGAAGGTCTAAAGCACATGATGGGGACTTCAGGGAGACAATTTGAACAATTTGGTTTTCATATAGTGGCTCAGGCTAATTGCTAGCATATTCATACACTGTGCAAAGCTCACAGGTTAAGTCACTCAAACACACCATCAGACAAACCCATTGTCTTGGTAGATGTTCTGACTTATCGACATGGAAACAGGTTGAACTACTGAGCAGGAGGATTTTGAGTCCCAAGTCTTTCTGCCAACAGTCGTTAATGAAGGAGGGTCAAACAATGGCTCTGTATGAGTGAATGACACTGGTGTGGGATTATTTTAATTTATTGGATCAGAACCTGAGATTATAACCTGCCGAATGTCCACTATAAGAAATGAAATGAGTTTTTCTCGCTGTGGAATGATTGCCCTCTTAATTCACATGTTAGAAGTTATTTTATTTATCTTACACAAGATTTTCCAACTGAGATTCATACTTGTAAAATGGATGATTACACAGTTGTCACATTTATTGATCTAACATCATAGCACTGGCATTTTTTTTCTATTCACATAGGCAAAAATCACAGATATACTTTGATTTTTATTGTCCCACTGTCTCCATCTTCTGGTGTTAAATTGTGGTTTTCAAAAGTTTATTTCAATGAAAACATTTACAATTGTCAAGAGAGCTGCCCTTTCGTAAGTTTCTTCTTTTCCTTTTGTCAACGGGACAACCCCAGTGTCCCCTCCTGGACACTGGGGGTCTTACAGGTCCCCAGTGGAGTGACGGGCTGTGCCTGGGTGCTGCCTATTAAATGGCACAGTCCCCGTCTCTCTGTCTCTCTCAGCGGGACGTCCCGGCTGCTGGCTGTGCTGACAGTCTCCGCTTCAATTCTGTTATTTCCCTGGACATTCCTCCAAGCCATCGTTTGTAGATTAGTGTTTGCTAGTGATTTTGTTAGCACTGAAGCCTCATCTGTTTCACTTTCAACAGTCAGTGAAGGTTAGAGCAGCGTCCAAAATCTGCAGAGGTGCACCTTCAATATGGGGAGTAAAATATTCCGTCTGATAGATGTTATTTCTGTTTGAATCTCTGGTGGATAAAATCCTCTTCAATTAATCTTTGGGTCTTGTAATGGTTTCATTACAAGGGACATTCTTAGGTTTTCTTTCTCAGTTTCTGTCATGCTTCCTGGAATTCTCTTTTTCATTCTTCTTTTGATCTTCTTCTCATTGTCTGTGGTGAAATTAAATGGAAGCACAATTAATAGATGCTGTCAGGTGTAAGCCTTCAGAAACTTGTTGATCTGTTCATAACAATAGACTGACATAAATGTTTCAACAAAAGTAGTGAAACGTACGTTTGAGCACCACTGCTGTTGTGCAGATTAGAAGAAAAACACATGAAAATGTAACAATGCTCAAAGTTTTCCAAAATGGCCAATCAACAGTTGCGTAAAGAATTTCTCTTCCATCAAGTGTGTTTCCATCTGAAATGAAAGGGAAAATTCATCATTATTAATTAAAACACAGTAATAAAAATAATAATTATGACTGTAAGCTAATAATGTTGATGCTGACAAATGTAGCTGACACAATTTACACTATTGAAGCAGTTACATTTGTTATTTTCACACAGCTCTAGTCCAGTATTTCTCAAATCAGATGTTTCAAAACACCTCAATCATTTGAAAATTGAGCACAAAGTTAAATTTCTAGCCTGTATTGTTTTGACTCAATAACCACTAATAATAATAATAATAATAATAATAATAATAATAATAATAATAATATAATTCTGTGCCAAAACCATAGAAAGGTGAGCGCTGAGCTGCTGCACCGCCCCCTGCTGGCAGAGAGTGGTTCTGTACATTCCACTGCCTGTACCAAATTGTAACTCTGTAGTAGCTCGTTTCTTTCTGGAAACATGTGAAGCACGTTAAATGTTGTTAATTAAATGGGAAGAAAAAAAACTGTGTTGAGACCGAAAAATCTCTAAAATAAGTTTCAACAGCATCGAAACAGCCAGAAAAGACCAGAGAATCACCAGGAACGTTTCAGACCTCCTTCATGAGGGACTTTTACCAGAGTACCCAACACACCAGAACCCCCCCCAGCAACAATAAGATCCCACTGGCCTGTGTGCAGCCTGGATCATGACTCAATAACAATCATGCAGCAGTATGTAAATGTAAAGTTCTCACCCCACATGACAGTGATGTTTCTGTCTTCTGTTTGGACAACACAGCCATAGATGTTGGTGTGGATCAGGGGGACCTCAGCTGTCAGGATGAGGATCACTGATCCATCCCCAGAAGGCAACGGGCCAGTTACAGTGATCCAGTTTGCCTTGGTGGCCCCGTCTTCAGTCAGAGACACTGAACGCACTGATTTGTCAGTACTGGTGACGTGGCACTTCAGCAATGCCCTGGTTAAATCAACAGGTTTGGCAAACACACGGAGATCTGCAGGAGGATAGAAAAGGTGATGATCAGGGTTGTCTGTTGTCACTCTTTGAACAGTGAACCACGTGTGTGTGTGTGTGTGTGTGTGTGTAAGTTCACCTGTTCTTTTCTCAACTTCTCTTATTTTGATCTGATGGATCATTTCTGGACATTGTTTATTGATGAAGTGTCCATAGAAATGGTTCCGAGCCTCATAGCTGTTCCACGAATCTTTAATCATTTCTGCAGAAGGAGACAGGGCTTTCCACTTCTGAGCTCCAGCATCAAACTGAATGAAACCCTCTCCATTCACTGCCCAGTTGTCAAAAGCAGATTCGAGCCTCTCGTCTGACGTGATGCAGCCACGCCGCCGTTGAACATCTACAAGGATTATTTCATGTAAAATGTTCAGTTCATTTTCAACAAAATAAACACGTTATAAAGCAAATGTGCTACAAACTTACTCCGTGTGTGATTGATGAATTTAGAAATCTCTATGAGAGCATCAAAAGCATCATTAAGGGCCACCTCACAGGTCCCAGGTAAGTTGTGGGATTCCAGGACGGGTTTGAAGTGTTCTTGTTGTGTCCCACTGTCACAGTGAGAGATCACAACTCCATCAAACTCTGTAACTTGTTCAAAATGGGGCCCAGATCCAGGCTGAACACGTCCTGTAGACAAGAACTCAAGAGAATGGGAACCTGAAACACACAAACAAATGGAGTCAAAACTCTGGACCCTCACAGTGGGATCAGCGGTTCTGATTTTTTTAAAAGAGATGAATCAACATTCAAAAACATTTAGAAACTAATAAACTTTCTAATTTCACATGATTGATCACTTCAGATTAATCTGTTTATTCTTTACAGAATCGTCAGTGCACAAATGTACAGAAAAGGCAGATTTGAACAGCAAAGAACTTAGAAATATGAGTAAAAACATTCAAAAATAAATTTCCTCTCCTTTATTAAAGCTTCCACAGGACTAAGGACATTCACTCATGAAGATGTTGCTCATGCAAACACATCTTCAGCCAATAGTAAATAGATCAAATGAACTTCACATCAACAATTTTAGTTAATTAAAATAATTCCTTAATACCTTAATGGATTACTATGACCTGGCTGAATGAAAACCTACATGGAGATAAACATTAACATTTAAATTTAGGTTCAGATTTGGGTTAATCTTTGGCATTTAGGCTCATAATATTTTTTAATAAATTAATTGTGATGGTAAGCGTTGAACACAGAGCTGCCATTTCCAGAGGAGTCCCTCTGAGCTCTAAATGGCAAAATGCTGAGTGGAGTGGCCTTAATGCAATTCTTTAGGTCTGCTCCAACAGCCACGTCCTCTGAGAGGTCCAGATGTGGAGAGCAGGGTAGGAATGCTTCCAGAAAAATCCACCTGAACAAGTGCATTTTCCACACATTTCAAATTCTGCACAAAGGCTACAAGAGACGTCCAATGAGTTAAAGTAACTTGGAATCAAGCGTTAGACTGTTGTTCAAAGTACATAAATGGAGGAGTTTAAACCAATGTGTCATAAGAGACCCAAATTCAGTCTCTCCCTTGTCTTTACAGATACTGCATCTCTCACCAAAGAAGAAAGACAGCAGAAAGTGACTTTACTAAAGATATCCAAAAAATAAGAGACGAAATGCAGCAGGTACAGAAGATTAAAATAGTTACAACCAATAAATAAGGTTATGGCTACTAAGTACTCCCTAAGAATGGGGAAATTTGTTCTTGTGCAACATCTGCTTCAGTGCACTGTGTTGTGCTTCAAGAATGAACCTTTTCATGTGTTTTTCTTTTTCATGTGTTTTTCTTTTTGCATGTTTGTTTTTAATTGTGTTTTTCTTCTTGTTTGCACTTGTGTGATTTTTATTCAATTACATACACTTCTTTGGTCAATGACATATGGATACAGTTGGTTAAAGTTTGTCTGTTAAAAGTATTGATTGGAGAATGTTTGTTATCTTTTAAAAATGTGGCGAGAGCAGTTCAAGTTAACGCCTGAATGGTGGCCAGCCCAACAGTACTCGTGCTTTAATTCTTTACTTACCATCAAAGAAGCAAAACTAATTTTGTATTATCACATAAAACAGCATTCAGTTTCACCTTTTTGCAGTTAGGTTGTTGTCTGATTGTACCTCTGCTAAGGGGTTGTATATCACACTAATCATATTCTTTATCAATTTATTTATTGCTATCCACACGTTTCTGAATCAAATAAAGAATTGAAAAAAGGTCAGCCTGTTCATAAATTAACTGCAAAAATATTTTAAAAATATATGTAACTACATGTTTTTTAAGTGGTTCTATTGTGCTTTCTCTTTCGGTTCTATCCCATTCTCTTTCACTTTTGTGCCTCGGAGAAAAACCTTTGAGCTGTGATAAGTTTGAGGTTGAGCTGTTCGAACTTACAAGTTTAAGTCTATTTCATTACTTTGAGAAAATATTACCTACCACATTTGGCTGCTGACAGGTAGATCCACAGAACCAAAAGACACTGGTTCTTCACCTTCCTGTGGCTCATACTCCCCGAGAATGGAGGCATTTGTTATTTCTCAATAGCCGCAAAAAGATTTGTCACGGAACTTCTCAGCATGTTCTTAGCAAATGAGTTTTGCAGAAGTGGTGGTGTCCAGACAAGACGACCAGAGAATAGCTGATGCTGAACTTCCATTATGTTGAACTTCGCAAGTCAACAAATGTGACTTGTTCTTCCGCATTTGTTAAACTGATACAGCCCTTCCAAAAACATATACTACTATCTAGATATAAAAAAGGGAATACAATATTGTTGCTTATTACCAGAGTCCAAATGAATACGAAGGTCCCTTAAAATGTCAATGTCGTGGTGATCGGGGTTGTGTTTAATGTTTTCTTTCAGTTCTTTGCTTTATCGCGACCTTTCCTGGTTGGACTACAACTCCCATGACTCCCTGCTCCGTAGCGGTGGCGAAGCGCTGGGTGGGTTTGAACGTCCGTAGCGAGCGGGAGCGTGACACCCGGCCTGACTGCTGTCTACGCTGCTCCATTCCGGTACTCCCTGCATTCGGTTTAGAGAATCCATGATAACAAAATTAAAACAACCAAAGTGGTCAGACTCTGAAGTAAACTTATCTGCCTACACTGTGGTTTCCGCGGCTATTTTCGTGAGGCCGAATGAGCCATGCTTTGTCACGCGTACCCGCCGTAGCATATTGGGTGCAATGTATTAATTTTATTCTTGTTTGTATTATTCTTTTAAGGACAATGTTGTTCCGGTAACGGAGTGGCATCAAACTGCATTAGTGCGCCTTTGTTAGGTTTGGGGTTTTGATGGCTTTAGTTTTGCGGTCCGTTGCTAATGCTAGCGACAACTGACAGTGCAGATCTATGCTAAAACGCGTGTCGAGCACGTCTATTGTGAAGCCAAATTAAATGTTAAACGGTTGTTTTGAGTGTGTTCACAAGTTTCACAGCACACACAACTGTAATTCCGAAATATATTAAGACTTGTGCTCAATGTCGACTATTGTATCATACACTCAGCATCTTTATTTACTGATGCCTCGTTAGCTACAAAGCCAAGGACCTTAATCTGTTTACTTTATCATTTTAAGATTTGCTTCCATTTTCTTTGATATTTAGACTTTTTGCGCTCTATACTGCTTATGTTTAGCCATTTGAATTTAGTGTGATGGTTTATTTGTTTTGGTGCAGAAGGCTTCTGTTTGTTAGATTAACTTCTGCACATATCCCACTAGAGCTGGTATTGACTAAAATGTTTAATATTTAACATTATATTGTATTTAGGGCGTGAATGTTGCAGCATGCAGATCCTTAGACACAACTGCAGGGCAGGATGAAGGCATTTAATAGCTAAAACCTCTTTTTTGCATGTTTTGGAGCTGTCAATCAACTTCAAGTACATGAAAAACAATTAATGTTCAACATATTTAGACTACATCAGTGCTCACTGTGTCTAGAATTGGCTGACATCAAGGTTTTCATCAAGCAGGGTTAAATGAAATTATGTTCACCCTTCAGACGTCACCATGGCGACAGACATCGTTGCACAGTTAGCCGACTCTCTGGCCAAGACTGTCGTAGAGGAAAAAGAGTTAAGTTACAAAGGCCAGGGGAGGAAGCTGGATGATGCCCATTCAGGTGAAAATTACTCCAATTATTCACCGATCACACCCATATTTACTTAAAATTATATTCAGACCTTAGTTCTACAGTATCTAATCTTGTCAAAGTGTAAGCCCGTCTTTTGTTCCCTGTCTTCAGTGGAGGAGATTGTGAAGGAGATCCAGGACTTTGATGGTTTGCAGGCGCTCAGACTGGAGGGCAACACAATCGGGGTGGAGGCAGCTAAGACCATTGCTAAAGCCCTCGAGACAAAGAGCGAGATCAAGGTATTTAATGGTGGAATAAATAAAACATTGAATGTTTTCTCTTTTCAAACAGAGAATACTAAAAGATATTTATGGATTTTTCAGGATAGATGAGATTATCTGTGGTCTAAAGCTATTTTTAGCTGATGAAGCAATTTGGCTTCATGTTATTGTCAAAGTATTTCGGTAGGGGGCTTCCTCATCTTAGGTCTCAGTGCCCAGCCATGTCTTTTGAGTAACATGTTTGTGACTATATGTATATGTGCCTGTATATGCTACTAAACTGTATGAAAAGCACCATGCAAATAAAGATTGATTAATGGTGGTATTATTACAATCATGATAAAGGTGGTATATATGTACTGACTGAATCAATCTATATAGTCCTGACTATGACATTGACTATGATCTTGGCTGCTTCATGGTGTCATTTTTTCCAACCTTTTAGTGCTGTTACTGGAGCGACATGTTTACAGGTCGTCTGCGCTCTGAGATCCCCGCCGCCCTGGTATTGTACCTGCTGTCCACACAGTAACCGTCTCTCCAGTGGTCTATTACACAATGTCTTTTATTTTTTTTATTGCTCCTTGTTTTGTCTAGATTTCCCTTGGAGATTCTCTGATGCTGGCCGGTGCCCGGTTGACAATATTGGACCTCAGTGACAATGCGTTTGGACCAGATGGGGTGAAGGGCATTGAGAAGTTGCTGAAGAGCTCTGCTTGTTACACGTTGCAGGAGTTACGTCTCAACAACTGCGGCATGGGCGTCGGGGGTGGAAAGGTATGTCGTGGACAGATGTTCCTATTCTTAAATCTTGTCTGCAAATACAAACACTCTGGTCTCAATTTCCAATTGGATTGAACCTGTTTCAGTGCACTCCATATCTGACTACGACTCATATTGCGTATGGAATTCGGTATTTTCTGGCATGTTTATGCCTTTATTTAGAGTTAAATTAGACAATGTATAGGCGCATGCTCCAAAACCCCACCGCTGGCATATGACCCCGGAACAAAAACATTTAAGAAAGCCGCGTTGGCATTCAGCGTTCTTGTCTGCCTCTCAAAATTAACTTGCCCACAAGGGATATTGTGCATGTTTTCTGCACAGTAAATAAAGTGTATGTATGATTATTTATCATTCTGATATTCAAAATGTGGGTCTGCCACCTGACTCTGGTTGTTTATTACGTGATGTGATATATCAAGCATTAAGAGGGCCGTATTAACCACTTGGAGTTGAAGAGGACGTCTTCTTGTCAGTCATTTGGGTTTCTCCATTAGATGCAAACTAGGACAAGGAAGGACTTTTGACAAGGAGTCCAATTTTTAGCATAGCTCGATCAAACTGTGCATGTAGCCGTATTGACTTTTGGTCCCCTTTCAGATCTTGGCTGCTTCATTGGTTGAATGCTATGAAAAATCCTCTAAAGAGGGCGCCCCCCTCAGCCTAAAGGTTTTTGTCGCAGGGAGGAACCGGCTGGAGAATGACGGCGCTACTGCCCTTGCCCAAGCCTTCCAGGTATACTCCAGACAATTTAAACTCCACTGTACGTTCCGTTATTTGACTTCTTGAATTTTTCCACTAATGGTCAATAGATTTATTTATTTTTTATACAAAATATTATGACAAGAGTGAAAATGAACTGGAAATATGATTTGGATGTTCCAGATGATGGGCAGTCTAGAGGAAGTTCACATGCCTCAAAATGGTATCAATTATCCGGGTATAACAGCCTTGGCCAAAGCCATGCAGCACAACACAGGCCTCCGCATCCTCAACCTCAATGACAACACCTTCACTGAGAAGGGAGCTGTTGCTATGGCACAGGTACAGTCAGTTAATGTCCATTGTGTTGTGATTAGAATTTCCTATGAAACTTGTTTTAGATTAATCTATCCTTTTGTTTGCGAGAATAATTAATAATTTTTTAAATGGGTCAAAAACATTGTATTTCCTTTTTTAATGAGTCATTAACAATGACGATTATCTGCCTCTGTTATTTAATATTGGTTGTTTATTAATACAGTAAATGTCAGCCCTGATCCTGTCCTGCTCTCATAGATAACACATGATCACTTTATGGATCATCTTGAGCAAAAAAAATCTATAGACAATGTATAGACAGAATGTCATGTGTTCATATTTGGAGACATGTAAAAATGTTTTTTCTGGAAGGTTAACGATGTCCAATTAACTGAAACATGGAGGCTGTAATAGTTGTAATGTGTTCCTCACTGCTACGTCCTATCTCTAGTAAATATCTGTCTTTCACAGGCTCTTAAATACCTGAACAGCATCCAGGTGATAAACTTTGGAGACTGTCTGGTGAGGCCCTCAGGAGCTGTAGCTATTGCAGAAAGCATCTCAGAGGGACAACCTATCCTCAAGGTGGCTTTAAAAGAATTCTATCTCCAAAAATGGTAATATTCATATTAGATAACTTTGTAGTGTGTAATTTCCTTCTTTTCTATTTTATTCTTAATTTTTTCCCAGGAGCTCAATCTGTCCTTTGGTGAAATTACAGAAGAAGCTGCCTTGGAGGTGGCACGTGCAATAAAGGACAAGAGCCAGCTGGAAAAACTGGATTTAAATGGTACACTCACACCACATGTTCATTTTGTTAAGTCTGACATTCCAACTACTGCTGATTGCTTTGTTTTTACAAAAGTTGGTGGAAGTAAAAATCGTCTGGGTTTGTTTTTGTCAGGCAACTGTCTAGGTGTGGATGGCTGCAAAGCTCTCATAGACTCCTTGGAAAGTATGAACATGGCTGAAGTTCTGGGATCGCTGAGGTAATGGATAAGATACTTTTATTGTCCATGTTTTGGACATTTAGATGAACCGAAATACCGTTTATCTTCTCTCTAGCTTATCATGCGTTAAAACTGAAATGCAAAATTAATAGAATAACATAAAATAAAAATATAAATAAGGCAAAAAAGGGGTAAATAAGGTGCCAAAAACATGAATGTACATAGAGTGAAATACAATGAAGTGAGAGAGGTTGATAGAATAAACAGTCAGTAATACAGAAATGTCCCTCTATGTGCAGATTTCAAGGGTTTTGTGGAGTGCATTTCAGCAGAGTTAAGGTCCTGGGGCAGGGGCAGGAGTTGGGGGAGGTAGTGGATGGAGTTCAGCATCCTGGCAGCCTGGTGGATAAAACTGTTTGACAGTCTGGTGGAGCGGGCCCGAAGGCTTCTGAACCTTCTCCCTGAAAGCAGGAGGCTGAAGTCGGGGTGTGAGGGGTGGGAGTTATCCTCGACAATGCTGATGGCTCTTCATGTGAGGCGGGTGTGGAAGAGGTTTGTGAGGGAGAGCAGCGGCGCACCAATGATCTTACTGGCTGCACTCACTATGCTGCAGAGTCTCTCAGCAGGAGGAGGTGCAGCCTCCACACCACACAGTGATGCAGCCAGTGATGACGCTCTCAATGGTGCCTCTGTACAAGGAGCACCTGATGGGAGGGGGCACGTGTGCTCTCCTTAGTTTGCGGAGGAAGTATTGGTGTGTCTGAGCTTTCCTGGCCAGCTGTGTTGAGCTAGTTGTCCAGGAGAGGTCTTCAGATATGTGTACCCCCAGAAACCTGGTGCTGCTCACCCTCTCCACAGCAGCACCGTTGATGGTCAGTGGGGGATACTGTGGTGGCCCTCTCCTGACGTCAATAACCATCTCTTCTTTGTTGTGTGAATGTGTTCATGCTACTCATAGACATGTTTATGTACTTGTTTAAACAGAAGGTAAGGAAAGCAGTTACTGGACTAATTGTTAAATGTCAAATCTTTGCGTGATTCTAGTCATCGCCACTCAGCTCTGGTTTTGATTTGCCTCCAGCGACGATGATGGTGAGCCCGATGATGATGATGACGACGACGACGACGATGAAGATGATGAAGAAGAATTGGGTGAGGAGGAAATAGAGGAAGAAGAGGAAGAAGATGACGAAGATGATAAAGAAGAAAAGACAGACAGTAGCATAAAGGTTGGATCCTTGGTGAATTTGTGGCATGAAATACATTTCCTACCAGCTGTGTTATCTACCTTTATTCTGTAGAGTTTTGTAGTAATTATTTATCACTTATAGAAGGCTCTTTGCTCCAGCAGGTATCTACCCCTCCGTCTACTCGTCCACCAGACGTTGCCTCCTTCCTCAGCTTCCCGTCCCCAGACAAATTACTTAAATTAGGGGATCGGAGAGCAATGCTAATTGAGGAGCAGGTAAAAAGATAGTTGTTGGGGGAGGGGGGTCCATAAATCTAGTCAGCTTTGATCATAGCGAGTCAGCCCCAGATTAAATACCCCATGTTTGTCCCTCTGAATAGGTGGACGTATCAGATGTGACAAAAACAACGGAGGCTTTTCTTAAGATTGCATCTGTGTACAAAGAGGAGAATAGTGAAGTGAAGGCTGCAGTGTTGGACAGCATTGGTGAGTTCCTTTGAAGAGACCACACACAACCATCACAGAATGTTAGTCACAGCATCATAGCCTCATTTCAAAATAATATGCAGCTTAAAGAGCTGAGATGTACTCTGTCAGTTAGTCTCACTCAGCAGGTGCTACAAAAAAAAACAGATTTGATAACATTGTAATATGAAAGCTGCAGAAACTTCTTCAAGCATGTTTTTTAATTTCCAACATTTTTCGCACTGGAGCTTTAAGTCTCTTTTTTAACAAAGGGTCGTGGTTGTATATCCTTGCACAGATAATCTTCTAAGGAAAGCATTTACCTCACCATCCTTTCAAGGCTACAACTTTGTGTCGTCTTTGTTGGTGCTGCTTGGCCTCATCAAGGTATGTTGGCTCTGGATCAGCTATAATAGAGGAACACATCTCAGTGTCGTTGACATTTATACATTTTGGTTCTGTCCTTTTGGTGTCCATTTTTCTTACTCATCCTCTTGGTTTCTCAGAGTGAGGAAAAGGTGAAGCCTGTGCATGTGGTCCCGGGTCACCTCCAAGCACTGGAACATGTTGTTCGGCAGGACTACTTTCCTCAGGAGAGTGTGACAGTGCTGCAGGCCTTCATGTCCCGGTAAGGGCGTGACAGAGTCATCCAATCGTCAGGGACATTAAAGGTATAAAATACGACATCTGCTCTCCTGTCTGCTGGGTCTAAGCACATACTACACAAGTTCGCTTTTGCACGTATGCTTTTACATGATGCTGGGGATCGTATACTATTGTGGTGTTGAAGCAGGTTATTGAGACCTTTGTTCCGTGGCACGGTTAAAATGTTCACTTTGCTGCTGCAACAGTGGTTCCTTCAGGCAAACAAGTGCTGGTCAGGTCATATCAAGGTGCACTTTTGAATAGCTAGAAACAGCCTCGCTACACATGAATTACCACGATGGCAAAGTATTTATTCATCGTTTTAGCATATTATAATTGTAAAATATAAGTGGGTTGTTGATGACATTCTCATTCTTTAACACCATATTCAGATTTCAGTGTGCTTTTGCACTATTATTAAGTGTTTATGAAAATGGAGGTGTTGAAGAATGTGGGTGCTGACCTTAAATGAATCAAATTTGGTGTTAAATGGGCTTTGCCTGTTTGCTCATGCATGTATTTTGTATGAACAGTTACATACAGACATTGGGCCCGATTCACCAATATGTTCTTACGAATCTTCTTAGATTCTTTCTTAAGTTGTCCTTAAGAAGTTTTTTAAGAAAACCCTACGTCGGATTCATCAACGCGTTCGTAAGCCCCAGAATTGTTCGCAGCTGTGTTCTTAGATTGATGAATGCCATCTGTTCGTAAGTTGAAAGCGCGTGCCAGGCGAGTCTAATTAACATACGATTAGCATAAGGCACCGCCCACTAATGCCCATAAAAGGAACTGCAGCAGGACCCTGTAGACAGAGCAGAAAGCAGCCAAATGCCCAAAGCGAAATGCCCAAAGCTTGCTTCTCCACGCCTGATTTCTGACGCCGTGTTGAACAATCAAGAAAGGATGGCTAACACGCTTGATAAAATTGCCTCAACCCTGATGACTATAGCCAACACGCTTAAAGAAATCAACGAGAATGTAAAAAAAGAAGAATGTAAAAAAAAAAATAAACGTGTAAAAGCTGTGCTCGGATTGTGACAATAATGCATTTTATTCACAAACGGGCAATTAATCACGCTCGAACGTGAACCGCGTGCCTGCAGTCTGGCCCCATCATTGCGTCAGGACGCACATCCTCACGAGGTTGTGGCTCTGTGTCCAAACACATCCAGCGCCCCTTTAACATGCCGATGGTGCGTTCAATGGTGGAGCGACTGCGCGCATGCATCTGATTGAATAAAACTCCTGTGGAGTCTGAGGGTTGGTCAGTGGTGTCAACAACCAGGGCATATCCTCGATCCCCTAATAAAATAAATCAAGATAAAATCAAATAAAAAGACAGTTTTGGCATGGTTTCCAATTTGGTTGATTAATGTTAAGTCATTGGCACATTTACGTAATTTTAAAATTCTCCGTAAATCACCAAAAATAGGAAATAAACAAATAAATAAATAAATATGACAGAATTATCATTGTAATATTGAATTTTATTGAACTGCACAAGAGAAGAAAACACAACCATGCCAACATGTCGGCACTGAAATGTGCGCAAGAGTACTCCTGAGTGTTCGTAGGATTTGTTCTTACCTACGAATAAATCCAGGATAAGAAGAAATTGGTGAATGCCACAATCTTCGTCAACTGTTCGTAAGTGGGACTTAAGAACAAATTTGTTCGTAAGAACGCTTCATGAATCTGGCCCATTGTGATCAACATTACAGAGCAGCCAGTCGTCGTTTTAATGGTTGACTCTTATCATTCACAGAAACAACAAGGCTCTGGAGTCCTGTGGAAACGCTCGAAACAGTCTCCAGTCAACACTGCAGAGAATCAGGCCTGAAGGCTGAAGAATTACATATGCGTGCACCATACACACACGATCTGGTCTGTGGACTAACATGCTCTGTGTTTAGCTGTTATCAGTTTCCTTAAGGTGCGGAGGAAGTGACGTGCACCGTGCATAATACGCAGACGAAGGCACTGACAATATTTCCTCTTTATATTGCTTTGAATAGTGTTCTCTCATTTCCAACTCAAATTCCTCATGCTGGCATATGATTGGATGTGGCAGAGATTACACTTGAGTCCAGATTCATAAAGCTTTGAGCTGGGCGTGAAATATCAGCAATTGTGAATGTATATACCGGTATTACTCATCCAACTTTTACTCTTTATATTTTATGTGGATAAAATTTTGGCAGTGTAATTGCAATCTGTGTGGTTTGATGTTCATTAAGTAAGATTTGGGAAAAGCAAAAGGCATTTAATAAACTATTTTTTTGAATCTAATGAATTGTGTTGTTGAAAAAATAAATTTGAGTGGACCAAATGGACATTTCTCAAAATCTTTGGGGTTTCATTAGTCCTTCCTTCCAATAAAGTAATTTAGCCAACAATGCATATAAGAATGTACAGAATGCTGCTGTTTGCTGCTCTGTTTCAGTCACGGACTGGACAGAATGTAAAACCAAGGTGTTAATTTGCAGTGCAGGGGCACGAGGATCAGGGGTCCTCAGAAGAATTTCTCAAAGTCTTGCCTGTCGCCCAGCAGGAACATAAACCTAAAGTGTTGTAGGGTGCAAAAAAGGCAATCTTTGATTGCTAAAGCCTTAACTGGATATTTGGCAGCTCATTTCTATTTCCAAGGTAAGCCTTTGCCTTCAGTTTCCTGTTTTTTCCTTTAACTAAGTCTGTTTGATGTTTTCCTTCTGGAACTTTCCAGCCAAAGATCTGTCATGTTATTTTTGTCATATATTTGTATTCAAAGGGCCTTAAACATTTCATCAGTTAACAGATACACAATAATGCGCTCTGTTGCCCTAAAATCATGTTGAACACCATCTGGAGCTACTCATTGTTGCAATATTGAAGATGTGGTGAAACAAAACTACCCAATGGGGCATTATTTTAAATATACATGGGTGAGACTTGCAGTAGAAGTCTTGGAAGGTGACATTAAAGAAAAAAAAAACTTTAAACATTCAGCAATGAGGTTGCAACAAATGAGTCCAATTCTGCAAGTGAGAAAAGGGCAGAACTAAATTTAGGCAATAATGTCTGGCTTAACTCTTCAGCAACTGGGGAGAACCTGCACAAGGGCCTGTGTTTAAAAGGTTCAGAACAAAGAAGAGTCCAAGGACTGAATTAAATGTAATCATAAGATGTATAAAATAAAGAAGAAGCATCTGAGGGTGACAGTGAACATGGAAAACGCTATCCACAAGCTCAGGGAGGAGATATCCATCCAAGTATTGGAAAAAACACTTATGTTACTGTCCAATTTCAAGTTTAATTAAGAAGTGTAATTTCCCAAACTCCCCTTTCTTCTCCCATGCTTGCTTGCATAGATGCTTTTCTTCTCGACTGTGGTCCTGCTGACCTTTACTCAGAGTTTGCCCAGCGAGGCGAGCAGATGTCCAAGAACGTGCCACTGCGACAGGACCAAGCTCACAGTCGTGTGCACCGGCAAGATCCTAACGGAGGTCCCCCCAACTATAGAAGAGGTGAGAAATTTAAATGTTTGGGGTTAATTAATGCGAGTTGTCGATTTTTAGCATGATCAGGCACTTTTTATTGTTTCTGATGATTTGTTTTCTGTCCTTTTACTCTGTCACAGATTACAGTGAAGCTTGACCTGAGAAACAACAACCTGCGGGAGCTGCCCAGGGCTGCGTTCCTCCACACCCCCTACCTCACCCACCTTAACCTACAACATTGCAACATTGTTAGGGTGAAAGAGGGGGCCTTCCGGACCCTGGGCCGCCTAGAGCACCTAAACCTGGCTCACAATAAAATTGAAATCCTTTACCAGGTAGGGACATGATATGATTCAATATAATTCTACTTTTTTTTTTTAAACTGTTTGCCCTGAACGTTGCAGGAGTCCTTTGATGGGCTGTCCTCCTTGAAAGAGCTGCATCTGGACCATAATCGAGTGGAGGAGATCCAACCAGGAGCCTTCACACAACTGGGCTTTCTCAACATGTTGGCTCTCAACTATAACCAGCTTGTGTACATTCCTAACATGGCCTTCCAGGTATCCAAGACCTTTGGACAATGTCTATGATTATGAACAAGTATTAGAAACCGCTTCTCTGAAACCGATCTGGTATCTCACCCAGGGCCTGAACAATATAAAGTGGCTCCGTCTCAGCTATAATTCCCTGAACAACTTGGCCCCGGAAGCATTTGCTGGGCTCTTCACCCTCAACCGCCTCAGCCTTGATCACAATGAGCTGCAGTTCTTTCCCACTCAAACGATGAACAGGTGGGACATTCTCAAATATTATTACGAATACCTTTATTAATGTACTCAGATTCAGTATGTATATACAGTATACTGAAACAATAGTAAGTTTGTAAGCTTGCTGTTAACTTCCTCATTAAAGTATCAGAAAGGAAGCATTACGACTTATACTTTCATTTCCCCACTTTTACAAGTGGGGAAATGAAACATAGAAATAAACATAGGAATAGTTGTCTTATCTGTAGGCCATAAGCCAACATAAAGGGGATAGGACCCCGTGTCTGTCATTTAACATCATAATACATAAATCCATAATTCCCTCTCTTCTCCCTGAAAAGGCTACGTGAGGTCACGCAGCTAGACCTCAGCCACAACCCCATGACTTACCTCGGGGAAGAGTCTGTTTCAATGGCGAAGCTTACACACCTCTACCTTAACCACATGGCCCTTCAGGACCTGTCGGAACAGGCTTTTTCTGGTGCTCCCCTCCTTTCCCACTTGGACATTAGCCACAACCAGCTCCAATATCTGGAACCCCTCAGGGGCCCCAAGAACCTGAGAAGCCTGAACCTGACAGGTACACCGGTGCGTATTTTAGATGTATATATGGAGGATGTGATGATAATCTCATTTCTCTTAAAGGAAACCCATTCTATTGTAACTGCTACATGCGTCCCCTAAGGAAGTGGGCAAAAGTCGGCGGCATGAAGTTGCTGGGGGCCTGTGCCGGTCCTGCTCACCTCGCAGACGAGCCTCTGGCATCTGTGGCTCTGCTGGATCTACGGTGTCGCAGTGGGGGACAGACGCTGAGGGATGAGATTGAGAAGGCTGATGCGAGTGCAGAAGTGTCCCCACCCACACCAAAACCCAAACACAGAGTCAAGTGTCCTGCAAACTGTCACTGTGATGTGAGTCTTTTTTGTAGAGTTGGTTTATCGCTGAGGTCATGTTTTCCATTTAGCACCAGTCTGTATTCAGCATTGCTTAACATGTCGGATCTGGAATTTGACATACTGACAGGTCTTGGATTTCCTCTCTGAGGCATCAAAGAGACTATTTTATATAAATCACTTTCCTCCTCAGGTTGAAACCCAGCATGCCACATGTGAGGGCCGAGGACACACCAAAGTCCCACGTGGCTTTCCCGCCAAAACGCAGTTGCTGGATATCCGCAGCAACCACTTCCACCACCTCCCTGCCAATAGTTTTCCAGGCACCGGCCAAGTTGTTTCCCTCCACCTCCAGCTCTGCAAAATCCATGAGATTGGAGCTGGAGCATTTCGGGGAATGAAAAACCTGCTTTATTTGTATCTTTCTGACAATGACCTCACGGTTTTGGCTCCAAGAGCCTTTGACGGAGTTCCTGAGCTAACGTATCTGCACCTGGATGGGAATCGGCTCGCGAGATTCCCTGGATCAGGTCAGCAGGCCTTCAGGTCATACCTTTATGTGAAACTGTTTTATAGCTGTATAACCTGTATTTATTATCAGGTATTTTATTCCGTCTCTTCTAGCTCTGGCACAACTACCAAATCTCTTTGTGTTGCACCTGGAAAGAAACACCATCTCTAAAATAGAGCCCACTGGTTTGCTTTCATCCATATCCCCAAATCTGAGGGAGTTGTACTTGACAAATAACACTATAACTTCTGTTGCCAAGGGTGCACTTGACTCTGCTTCCCTCGGTATACTTCACCTGGATTCAAATCAGCTGACAGAAGTGCCTACCCATTCTCTCTCTGGGCTCCCTAATCTAGAGGAACTTAGCCTGTCTCATAATTCAGTCGATCAGGTGGGACCAAAGGCTTTTCAACCCATATCACAGAGTCTGAGGAGGCTTTACTTGGATCGGATGGGAATGGAAAAGGTACAGTATTTCCCTCTACTAAGATTTTAAAAAATAAAAAAATCACAACCTAGCTTATCAGCCTTTGAAATTGCCCAGATGTCTCGGGATGCTCTCGTTGGTCTGGGTCCAGGGTTGAGGGTTCTGACTGTGAGAGGAAACCAATTGCAAGAGCTTCCTGACCTTAGTCCATTCACTGGCCTGGAGGTGGTAGACTTACAGGACAACCCGCTGCTGTGTGATTGTCATCTGCTGCCATTACGAAGGTCAGTTTAATGTTCAACTCACTTTTTAGGTTTTCAAAATTTGGTTAAGGGGGCATGGGTTTACAAAAGTGTGTTCTTTATAGAGTTCCTCAGTCTTTTAAAGGATGAGGAAGAAGCTGTGACACTGTGAGTAGGACTATCACTTGCTTTATTATCTCCACAATCAGATGGATGGAAAACACAAGTTTGGATGTCATCGCCACCTGTTTAAACCCTGCTGAGATCAGAGGTCAAAGAGTGAGAGATGTCAGTGTCTTCACATCCTGTCCAGATAAAAGATCTCCTGCAGATGAGACCCTTGTGGCCACCATACCTCCAAAACTGAAGACACAAAAGCCCAGCCGTGCGATGTCCCCTATGCTAAAAGTTAGGCCAGTGAAAAAAGCTAAGTCCCACAAACTGGGTAAGACTCGACCTCTGTCCAAAGCTGTGGCACACAAAGTAGGAAAGAACAAAAAATTAATGTCGAATTAAAAGGTACTTTAAATTTCTTTCTTTTCATAGTTTCATTTTCATTGTTTATCGTCTCTCTCGTATTTTATCATTGTACCGTATGCGGTTGTGAGATGTTATGAGTTAACAGCACAACATAATAAATCGAGAATAAGCGAAGCCATTGTGTTTTTATTGATTTTACTGTAACTGGGCGCTTGTACTGGTTCCATGGTGTAATGGTTAGCACTCTGGACTCTGAATCCAGCGATCCGAGTTCAAATCTCGGTGGAACCTTGGATTTTCATTTTGAAATAAATCTGTCGGAGACAGCAAAAATTCAAAAGAATTTCGCTTTGACTTGAAGACCAAAACTCCCAAAATATTCGTGCTGAATGTAAAATTAAGCTAATCTTTCCCGCTGAGACGGACGCTTCTGCCACTAGTACTTCCGGGTTAGTCGCTCAGACTTTCAAGATGGCTGCCGCGATGGACGTTGACACACCGACTGGCGCAAACAGTGGAGCCAGCAAAAAGCGTTTTGAAGTTAAAAAGGTGTGTATGTTTAAAGAACCTACGTTTTATGGTGTATTTATAGGTCATAAATATCTGACATCTTTAAATGTAAGTGTTCTTACATTACGTGTGTGTTGATACAATGATAACGGGATCAGACACTTATTAGCAAGTAGCTTATCATGAACACAAAATGAATCGGCACTTCTGTGTTGAGAAGGAACAAACTCACTATAACATTGTAAAAACATAAGTAACAGTGGCCAGCCCGAGTCTATACAAGGCTCTTAGAATAAAAATGGTATTAAAGCCTCGACATTAAAAGAACATCGTCAGTCGACAAATCCATGGACTCTGAGCTAAGCTAACATTAGCTGAAACGCAGTTATCAGGTTTTGTTTTCTACTATGTCTTATATAAATCGTTTGGAAATAAAACATCCCCAAAAAGAATCGGTCCCTCTTGAAATGCATTTTTTTTTTGTTTGAAATAATGTAGGGTTGCCATTTCTCATTCTGAAACCATATGCAGTACCGGTAATTCGTTACAGTTATTTAGTCATCACTCATTTTAAACCATTTTATCGCCCTAAATCAAGTTTTAAAATAATTATCACTGTTCTTATTGTAAGGCTTATGGAGCGTTTCCTCCAAACTACACACGTATAGACTTGTAGAATCAAGGTTGTTGCAAGTGAACCCAGAACTGTAAAGTCAGTCTGACCACAACAGTAACAAGGAGATGTTGTTTGGATGCTGGTTTTGTGGCCCACTTGCATGATGACTCGGCTTATTGCTGACTTCCAGTGGAACGCCGTCGCGCTGTGGGCCTGGGACATTGTGGTGGATAACTGTGCAATCTGTAGGAACCACATTATGGATCTCTGTGAGTTGGTCTTTACGCTGATTTGGACGCACGTCTCACACAGTGATGCATGAACTGGGTGGAAAGGCTCTCTATGTTGTGTTCATCAGGTATAGAATGCCAGGCCAACCAGGCTTCTGCCACGTCTGAGGAGTGCACCGTGGCCTGGGGCGTGTGCAACGTAAGTGTCCACAATCCCTGACATGTCCATCAAGATTAGACGGTTCCTGATTGTGCATTTATGAATTCAAATTGTGCATTTATGAATTCAAATTGTGCTTAGCTCTGGGCCTGTATACACGAAGAATCTTGAGACAAAAAGTAGCTCTTAATGACTTCTTTCTAAGGAATACTTTCAAATTCCTCGATTCTTAAGGTTGTAAGAATTCTACCTTGGTAAGATAAAAGCTATTTATAAAGCGTCTTAGGCCTTAGGAATGCTCCGAAGGTGAAAACTGTTAAGAGGAGGGAGGAGGACTTTTAACAAGCCTAAAATTGCCTTAAACAGACAAGATGGTAAAATGAAAAGGAGAAATATACTCTGAATATTGAGTCATGACACATTTATATATTGGTTTTAATGCTCTATCCAATATCGATATAAATATATAGAACCATACCTAATATGTAATAATTTCCATTCCATCATTTAGACAGTAGATGTTTCTGTCCCTTGCTCAGAGTTGCTCTCAGAAACTTCCTCTCTTAAGCTAAGTCTCCTTGCTAAGAATTTTGAGGCTGTTGGGAGCTCTCTGAGAGCACTCTTATATCTTTGTGAATACGGGCTCTGGATGTTGACCACCACCTGTTGAGATTCCAGCTGAAGGGAACCTTTCCTGTGTGTCCCCAGCATGCTTTCCACTTCCACTGCATCTCTCGCTGGTTGAAAACCAGACAGGTGTGCCCGCTGGACAACAGGGAGTGGGAATTTCAGAAGTAAGTGTCAGTCTTACGGTGCAGTGTGCCAGCCAGATTTATTCTAGAGAATACTGTTTGCCCAGAGTTCAGAATATTTCTTGAAACAAAAAAACTGTATTGACAGTAATTTTCCTCTATTCTTCTTTCCACAGATATGGACATTAGCTGCATTCATGTTGTTTTTGGCTACTACCAGATCTGTCATCATTGCCCCTGTGTTATATTACACCCATATTTTTGTTTAACTTTATGTACTAAATAATAAAAGTTCGTGTTGTTACAAGGTCATTCTCATCTCTGGATCATTTGTCTTGATTAAGCCGTGATAACTTTTGAACTTTTTTTGTTGAATGTTTCCAACATGAATGAACAAGGAGGATCAGGACGGTCAGGATTAATGGTAATCTGTCATGGCTGCCCTGGTTAACCACTGGGCCTCATCAATATCTTAGGTTTACAGGTTTAAGCATCTAAAATGGCTGGGATTATGTTGAGTCATTTTTCAGTTTTCTAAGTTTTAATTGTGATCGTGATACACTAAGGCAGAATTGGGCTTCAGTCCATCAATATCACATAAACTGAAGAATGGGTTGACGAGCACTGGAAGGGGTCGAGTGTGCCGCAGTACCCCGGCCTGGCAAGAGAGGGCGCTGTTTGGCACAACTTACGCACTAACTTCATCGCCCACTGCTTCTTCAGTAAATCATTTAAACTGAATCCCTCTGACGGGCGTAGAGCAGAGCGTCTCTCTAACATTATCCAGCATCATTACTCTGGTTGAAGTTGGTAACTTGCAGTTTTTTTGCTGCTGACACTAAATCACCCTCACTCGAGCAGCGCCACCCACGGTTGCGGTGCGTTCATGCTCTCCTCTGGCCACTCTTTGGCGGTGGGCAGCAGTCCACAGCTTCATGTCCTCCTTGATGTCCGGGCATTGTGCGCTGCTGCGAACCAACAGAACCGGACATTCTCCATCGCCCTAATTGAAGCTGGAAGCTTTTACATTTCATTTTTAGGTCAAAGCAGCTTTGGTTCAAAGCAACTTACTATATTGCAACTATTTAACGTTACAGCTTCTCTCTGTACTACTACTGATTAGCTTCAAGTCAAAACTAACAAGTCCAGAGAAACTATAAAATACAAGGTAAGCCCGCACTATTTGTCATACAGAAAATCCCATGCTATCCTATGGAGAGGCCTCAGGGAGGTCACACGATTTTCACCTTAAAGGGTCACAGGTCTCCTATACTTTCACCTAGAAACACTATTCAAATACTAAATTGTAGCCACAAGGGTCTCATATAAGTTTCAGGGAGGCCTTCCACTTACCATTCCTAAAATGTCAATGTCAGAACATTAAACATATCTGTAAAACGAACTACTGTACCCAGAAGTCCACTCACCTCCCATTACCTCCAATGTAAATTCCTGTTTTAGTTTAGTTCACGCCAGCCCATCGCAATCTCATGTAAACACCCAAATATTCTTTCAAATGTGCTCTTTCTAAAAACCCCACACAATAAGGTAGTTATCTGGTTTTTAATGAAAGGGTTGAGTTCAGTGCTTTGTGGGTAGGGAAGGTGTTTGTGTGTGTGTGTGTGTGTGTGTGTGTGTGTGTGTGTGTATGGGATGGGATGGGGGGGGGGGGGGGGACAAACTAGGACAAACACAAAGTTGGAGCGAAGAGTGGGCTGCGGGTGACTCCTGTACATATACGAGTGAAATGGAGGTGATGTGCAGGGGTTAAAGGGGGCTGGGGGGCCAGAGGCAGGCAGTCAGTCTGGCAGCCAGGCAGTCAGTCAGGCAGTCAGTCAGGCAGTCAGTCTGGCAGCCAGGCAGTCAGGCACAATTTTTGTGGAATAGTCTAGTGATGATTAGCATCACGCTAGTTTAGTGTCACCATAGTTGTCTGTGTTGATGTTTTGAGAGGATCTTTCTGGATCCGATGTGCAGATGAAAATGATTTGAATGAGTGTGTTAATTGTGTCAAAAAAGAATAATACTAATTCTTACCAGTTTAAACTTCTTTCTAAAAAATGTAGTTTGAAAGAATTTGCAAAAGCTAAGATAATCTTTAAATGCAGTGAGACATGATTCTGAAACCAACATTTCTCAATAACACCAATCAAACACCAATCAAAGGTATCGTTACCAGATGGCTGCTGCTATGGACGTGGATTCACCAGCAAACAGTGGAGCCAGCAAGAAGCGGTTTGAAGTGAAGAAGGTGTGTATGTCTACTGCTGTTACCGGTATATTAATTTATAAGAAACTAACATCCCTGAATGTGAGTACTAACATGACTTCTTACATTAACTCACTGCTGACAGCATAAAAATGCTTACTCACTTTTAGCCAAGAAAAATGCTTATTGCTCAATAACAGACTCACAAACACCAATAACACAAGGCGACCAGTCCAAGTTATCATGTCATTGTTATAATGGAGAATACCCAAAAGTGGAGAGCTGCCATTGCCTTTGGGGCCTTAAGAGCATTCAAGGCCTGGGAAGTGGGGGTAATGACCAGATCAGGAGGGAGGTGGGATGCCTGGTGCTGGTCCAGGCTAAATAAGGAGCCCACAGGAAGAGTGGATGAAGGCAAACATGGTGGGACGAGGATGCCAAGGAGCCTGGACAAGGTGGGACCTCCCAAAGAGGAAGTGAGGGGAAAACAGGAAGTGAGGGGAAGAGGCAATGTGAGGAGCAGATTTTAGTCAAATTTCTGGGAAATGTTGACAATGGGCCACGAAACACATGATGCAATTTGGGTCATGTTCTGGATGCTGGAAGGACTTTGATGTTCCAAGAGCAAGACTAAGAGATCATAAAGCAACGGTGTTATGTGATCTTGTATTACTGTTGCTATAAATATACTGTACTACAGGTGTGAGAGGCAATGGGAGGGGTTACTGATAATTAATCTAATTATCCAGCAAAGGTGATAATGTAATTTGTTTAACAAAGCAAATGGATTTATACCGTAAGCCGGTTTATATATTTAGCAATTGTTTTGTTGTATGTTTTATGTATACGTTACTTAATCATCAGTCATTTCCAACACCATTGACATTCCTAACACCATGCAATAATTTATCATTAAAATAGTAAAAAAAACAACAACAACTAGCTGTCTGAAGCATTCTTATTGTAAGGCTTATGGAGCGTTTCCTCCAAACTACACACGTATAGACTTGTAGAATCAAGGTTGTTGCAAGTGAACCCAGAACTGTAAAGTCAGTCTGACCACAACAGTAACAAGGAGATGTTGTTTGGATGCTGGTTTTGTGGCCCACTTGCATGATGACTCGGTTTATTGCTGACTTCCAGTGGAACGCCGTCGCGCTGTGGGCCTGGGACATTGTGGTGGATAACTGTGCAATCTGTAGGAACCACATTATGGATCTCTGTGAGTTGGTCTTTACGCTGATTTGGACGCACGTCTCACACAGTGATGCATGAACTGGGTGGAAAGGCTCTCTATGTTGTGTTCATCAGGTATAGAATGCCAGGCCAACCAGGCTTCTGCCACGTCTGAGGAGTGCACCGTGGCCTGGGGCGTGTGCAATGTAAGTGTCCACAATCCCTGACATGTCCATCGAGATTTCACTTGTTGTTGATTTTGTCATCACATCAGTGCCCAATGGGGCATCTTAAACATTAGCAAATGCACTGAAGGTCAGTCTCAGCTTCATAGATGAGACAGGTGAGACACAGGTGAGACACAGGTGAGACACTGTTGCCAGATGATGTAGACACTCACCAGCATTTTGGATTCTAAGTCTATGATCTTATTTCTGAGTGACTATTGTATGTTGGACACCACCTTTCCTGTGTGTCCCCAGCATGCTTTCCACTTCCACTGCATCTCTCGCTGGTTGAAAGCCAGACAGGTGTGCCCGCTGGACAACAGGGAGTGGGAATATCAGAAGTGAGTGTCAGTCTTGTGGTGCGGTGTGCCAGTGGGATCTGTAGCAGGAACGACTTGCTCTACAAAATAATGAGAATATTTCAGACAGTAAACTTTGTGTCTCCTCTTCACAGATATGGACATTAGCTGCTTTCATGTTTCTGGCTGCTGCCACATCTGTCAAGTATTGTTTCTCCCATATTTTTCTTTATCTTTATGAACAATAATAAACAATCATTTTTGTGACCACAATAACTTTTGAACTCCTTTTTGGACGAATGTTCACAAGATTGTTGGACAAGGTTTACAAAGGGCAGGACGGGCGCCCTGGTTAAACCACTCCCACCTCATCAGTACCTCAGAGGTTTATAAAGGTTGACAAGCTCGGACATCTACAAGGATCCTGTTGATTTAATAACATCACAGGAGAAATTAAAGGATCCAGTCCATCTGTCTTGCTTCCTCCTAGAATGTCCAGGTGAGACCTTTCCTCTGAGGGACTGAGCTTTTCATGCATGTGCACTATTTTCACATGTATTTGTGTTGGCCAGTACGTGTGTGAGGATAAATGGTTGGTTTCAGTTGTTCCCCTGTGGCCCTTGTCTCTGGATCAGGAATGCTCCGGTAAGAAGCGGTCATTTCATGGTCCCACCAGGGGGCGCTGTCTCCACAGTGATATATTGAGCGCTGCAGTCCGGCCTGAGCCTTACAGATTTCAAACCATTAGAAATGAGGGATGAACACGGTAGTTTTGGTTACCTCTCTTACATGATCCTTCTCTCTTGTTACCTCTGCCAAGGAGGTGCCAGCCAGCATCTGACTGTTCTGGAGTCTGGAGGGACTTTCACCTTTGATCTTCCCAAGACCAAAGCCTACTATGAACTAACCTGGGATTACTGCTGCCTATACTATACTACAGGAGTCACGATATGCTTTTCTTAGTTATTTCTTTGGTCTGTTTCTTACTTTGTGTTATTTGCCATTTTCTTTCATCTCTTTTTCATCTTTAATCTGCCTAAGAACCCCTTATAGAGGTGCCGCTTTCGAGTCTAGTTTCAGACCAATTAAGTTGTCCAATTGTGTGATTTTTGAGCATGGACAGAAAATACAATCCCTTCACGCTAATTATGATAAACGTTACAAATAAGAGATTTCAGCAAAATATTTGAATATATTTGTTATTTTATTTGTAACAAGGGCAATGCCGAGACTTCATTTTGAATGAGATGAGAGGAGCTTTGATGCTCTCCGTGAACGGGAGAGGACCTCGCCAACCTTCTCTAATCCCGTTAATGACCTCAGACCAACACAAAACCTTTCCATAAACGTCGGAGTAAACGTTTGACCCAGAACAAACCAGACCAGAGTTCAAACTAAAATCAATTTTCAGGTTTTTCATACCACATTAAAAAAAATAAAAAACAGAATTGGGACTGTACAAATGTACCGGTAATAAGAATAAACTAGAACTACCAAGTAATGCAGCACTTTGCAGCAACAGATTTATTTGCAGATTTCAGACATCCAGATCAATCACTTTTTTTTCATTGATATCTCTTAATCCATTTAACAACCAAAACAACCCAAAAACAAACCTTAACAGCCAAAAGGGTTCCCATCCGTCCACAGTGAAGACAACAGAGATGACAGAACAACCATTAAACAGTGGTTAAAACTCATGTGAATCGGTTTAATGCAGAAGCTTTCCTTTCAATATTCCCATATGCAGTTTAGGAAGCGGCCGCCTGGAGCTGCAGAGAAGCTGCACCAAACAGAACAGGTGGTGACCCGACTCCTAAACCGTCGCGTTGCTGTCTCAAAACATTGCTAAATGCTAAAGGGGTGATAAACCAGATAAAATGGCTGCTCCGGCTACACCGGTCCAATCATAAGCGCTCCTACTCTGGTCTGAACACCAACAACCTTTGAAAAGCCTCACGTCCCTCCACACACGTCCCTCCACACACGTCCCTCCACACACGTCCCTCCACGCTCTCCTCTCTGCTTTGGTCCATTTCCTGTCTACGGCTGTGGTGGAGCGCCAAATTTCGAACTCAACTTGTTGATGATGGCCATGATTTTAGGGTTGCTCTGGTACTTGGCGATGTTGGCTGGGTTCTTTGACACGTCACTGAAAGCCGCCATCACCTCGGGGTCCTGGAATTAAGTTTGGAGGAAGAAGTTCAGCCATTTTATCTTTGGGCCATAAATGTCCCACATTATTTTACAGTACAATAAAGTGCTGCTAAGTCACCTTCATGGCCATCAGCAGCTCAGGATCATTCAGGAAGGCTTCAAAATTAGGCATGCCACCAGGGAGTCCCCCGGAGAACCCTCCTGCCCCTGGGAAACAACCAAGCTCCACAGTTACTGACAGCAGACTTAAACGCAGCTGTAAATATGCAGCTCATGATCATCATTTATTAGTATTTCACCTGGGAAGGATGCCCCAGCAGACTGCCGTGCTTCTTCATCCTGTTCAGACATGTTAAATATAGAATTATTGTGCACAGCTTTTACCCTCTGACGAGGGAAAGGGACACTTGAACCTTCTATAACGTTAAGCAGAACAACACTGTTTCAGTGTGGAGCGTGCACAGGTCAGAGGGTGGCCAGTGTCACAACATTTCTCACCTTCTGAGCACGTGCATGCTCCTCTCTGGCCTTCTTTATGCGCTCCTGTCGCTCTCTGATCAGCTTCTCCTCTCTTTTGCGCTCATATTTGCGTCTGTGCTCCATGATTTTATTAGCCTGACGGAGGGAAACATGTGTCTGGGTAAAGAAACTAAAACAGAACAGCGAGCAAACATAAACAGAGGGGGGAAATACTGGGAATCCATAAAAAGAACACTTTTCCCCTCATAGCACGATACCTTAGGCTGGACCTCCTTCAGCATTGCACTAGCGGACTCATCGTAGTCTAGTTTACAGGCGGTGGCCAGGTCCTTGGCTGCCTCCTCCCAGTGACCCAGCAGCCTAGAGAGGCAGGTACACACACAACATCGTTATCCGAAGACAAAAGATTTCATTACAAACATCAACAGTTACTCTGGGCGTTGCTTCACAACGAATACGGGTGCAACTCCACTTACCTGGCAACTACATTTAAAGTTTATATTTTACTTAGCATTTAAAGTACAGTGGGACCTCTACTTACGAACGTCTCTACATATGAAATTTCCAGGTTACGAAACGTCTCAACGGGAAAATATTTCCTCTTGTTACGAAAGAAATTTCAGGATACGAAAGGCAAAAATACGCCACCGCAGCTTGCGGAGTTTAGCGAACACACCAAGTGTTTCTTCACTTGGAAGCAGACTGATAACCGATTTGCATCTATTTCTCAGGGTCAATAAATACGCCACGTCAGGTTAATTGAGATCGCCCCTTTTTGAAAATGCTGGAGAGCTTGAGGAGGTGGAGGACTACCTGTGAGCTTTGCCTCTCCACTTGTACGGCTGTGCAGAGTCTGGGTTGATTTGGATGGCTCTGTCGCAGTCTCTAATGGCTGCGTTTGGTCTCTGCAGCTGGATGAAGACACTGAATACAGAGGATGCTCAGGTTACCAGTCAGATTTAAAAAAAAAACAACATTTATTTTCAGAAGTTAAACACAAGCGTGACAAAAACACAGGCAGCATTTCTCACCTCGCCCTCTTAGCATAAAGGACAGCTAGACAGGGGTTCAGCTTGATGGCCTCTGTAAAAAGATCCAGAGCTTTCTGCAGCTCTCCTGAAACAGAGAAAGGGAACAGCAGATATCTCTGTTAGCGACTCACCACTTCCCAGTTTGTCGACAGAATATTGAGCTACCTTCTCCTTGAGCGTCGATGGCCTCCATCTTCTTATTATTAGCCTGGTCCATCATCTCCTCTGTGACCTGAAGAATTACAGCAAACCTTTGACAGATTGTTGGGTCGAAACATTAAATATTCATATTATTCTGAGAAAACAAACGATGCACATTTCCAGGAGGAAAGCTCGGCGGGTTACCTCAACATTTTCAGATGCTCCCATCTCCTGTGGTTCGTCCGTGTCTGGCTCAATCACTCCGTCGTTGTCGATTTCTGAGTAAAACAGTGGTGAGAAGCAGAGGTGCTGCTAGTTAGACCGACTCTCCCTGCCTAAACCAACAATGCACGGCTACTATTTTCTTTCCTTGTAAAAAACCTAAATCATAAAAGTGAACAAATGGATTTAATAAAAATGAAATCAGGAGTGAGTGTGAAGTACCTATGTCGCTCTCGTCGCTCTCAGACAGAACGGGAGGTTCTGGCTCAGGAGGTGAAGCTTTTGTGGGAGGAGGACCACAAGGACAGCCTCCCTACATGGTGTTACAGTCAGACAAAACAGTGAAGACAGACATTTTCTGCTCATATTTTCATTATTATACTTTAAAATTGTGAACTATTTATCCGTGTTTGTATTCCTAATCAAAATCAAATAGCACTGTGCATCAAACTGATGGAATACAAATGTAATTTCACCTGGCACGACTCCTTTGGCTTGGACAGAGGAGGGATTGTTGCACCCATGCTGCAAAATTAGTACAGTGAACAATATATGTTTATTTTTCTAAAATTTGGAGAGTCAGGAGACTGCATTCTAAACTAGATTATAAACATATAGAGTAAACTAGTTGTTTACTAGTAAACAATGTATTGAAGATATTAAACAGGTTTATATTTTAAGTTACTGTAGGTTTAAAAAGAAACTCAAATGGGTCTTAAACCCGTGGTGGGATTTTCAAAGCAAATGAAACGTTTCCCTAAAAACCTACTTTGATCATAAAAATAAGACATTAATCAAATATATTTAATCAGGATCTTTCAAATACTGTTTCAGATAAAACAAGTTAATTTTTTTAAAAATTGTTTAGACAAATTCAATACGATTTATGCAATTACAGACCATGAAGCTTGGACCAACAATGTTAACTTGCACCACAACCTTTAAGTGTGTGTCATTAATGTTGTTAGAAACCAACAGACGTGACTAAATTATGTTTCTGGTGTACTGAAACAGCACTTTTGTAATATGTTTTTTATTAAATCTGATCTAAAGTGACCCAAAGAACATTATTGCAAGGTTGCACTACAGCCACCAACAGAAAGGACAGACCTACCCCAACAACCACTCCCTGAAGAAGCTCATTTCTGGAAGGTGCAGCATTTCTGGTTTGGTCTCGCACAACTGCACGAAGCCCTTTAACTCGGACAATTTTCTCGGATCCATAACGCCGTCACGTCCAGCTCACGCCACTGTTGGAGGAAACGAGAGACAGGAGACTTGTTCAGCTGCCACATTACTACTCAGATGCTAACGATAATACTCAGATGCTAACAATAATACTCAGATGCTAACAACAATACTCAGATGCTAACGATAATACTCAGATGCTAACAACAATGCCCAGATGCTAACAATAATACTCAGATGCTAACAATAATATGGTACTCAGATGCTAACAATAATACTCAGATGCTAACAATAATATGGTACTCAGATGCTAACAACAATGCTCAGATGCTAACAATAATACTCAGACGCTAACAATAATACTCGGATGCTAACAATAATACTCGGATGCTAACAATAATACTCGGATGCTAACATTACTACGTGCGTTTAGCGAGGTGAGTGAACGCGCGTGAATTGAGCGACCACGTTCTACCAACTACTTCCTCAGTTTATTGGTTAAGACACTATTCGAGAGTGGGACCCGGGGGTTGCTGGAGAGGCGGTAGGCGATGGATTATGATTCCGGTCAGAAATTAAGGGCGCTTCTGAGGGAAGGTGCGCTACCGGCCAACTGGGTTTCCATATTTTTATTCAGACTTGAGATCGGTTAGGAAGCTTCAGCGTTACAGAGTTGGTGAACGAACAGTTGCTAACACACAGACGTGTACATGAAACAATCGTAGGCCAATATATCGCAAGTATATGTAGCTGCGACTAAGGGACAGCAAAGTCCTGAACAGTAGCTCCACATAGCATGTTTGGCGATCAAGGCCCCCCAAGGGACGTGGTCGTGGGGGTCTTCGAGCTCAGCGCCGCCTTTCATTCCCCGCCCGTGGAGGGGAAATCCCACTCCCTGGCTTCAGCCGGTGGGGCTTTCGTACACACACGTTTCAAATTATGTAAATTATAAGACGACGCCAGATCAATTTGTCATCTTGTATTTTTAATATAAGCCGCGATTCAGAAGTTTCTGGATACGGGCGTCAATGGCGGGCTACCAGTTTGACGCATAATAACGTCCTGCGCTAACTTCGCCAAATACGTAGTTATATTAACACATACGCAGTGATACGTTAAATTTGGAGACGATTAACAAACCTGTTTGAAATGCAAAATCGCAGAATAGCGACAAATTTGCTTCTTAATCGCACGACTGTTCCTTCACAGCAGCGTCGTCTGTTTTCCTTCAGGCGCGTATCAGGACAGACTTGGGTCCGTGACATTTTAAAGCCCTCTGATATGTCTGATAGGCATAGCGATAACGTAATTAAGCTTTAAGAACTAACAATCTTGCATTTACCAATGAAAAATAAAATAACTACAATATATTTACTGTCGAAGGTTTTTCGTTACCTGAAATAGAACTATTATATACTAGAAGCTGATTAACTGTGATACCTACGTTTACCTAATCTCAAAGGTGCAATTTCTCACATAATAGCATATGTTTTGCATGTAAATGCATGTGGTTAACATGTTTTAAAATGTAATACCTTTGAAATTACAGCGCTTCAAACATAAATAGGTGTTATAAAAATACAACTTCAAGCAGTGCGCGCGCCAGTGAGTACCTGTCAAACCAAACTCAGGGCAGCAGTTACCACAATGAATGGACACTAGCAAACATGGCTACTACAAAGTGATAAGTGCAATCATTCTGTCAGAGTTTAAATGTAGATGATCAGCAAGTAGTTCTAGACACACGTAGCGTTTTCAGTACTTTAATTTGCCACAACTCTCGCTACAGGGTAATGACGTGCTGTGACTGATCGGTGTCCTCTAGTTGCACTTGCAACATGTTGCCCTCAACCAGCAACCTGCTAAGATCTGCTGTCAAGCTGCTGCTCTCACAGCGCACCTGGAGCGGAGGTAACTGTTCCTCGATTCATTGGAACGTGTGTTTTAGTTAGAAACGTGCTTGTAATATTCTCAATATTAGCATCCAACCCAGCAGCCTGTGACACTGAAATATAGACCATTTCCGGCTCATATCCACGTGGTTTTACGTCATTTAGTCTCCAGGCGCAAATAAAGTTAAGTTCAAATATATTTTAGTATTTAATGTTTTTGTTTTCATGTCTTGAGGTAACCTTTTTAACAGCAACATGCTAAAAAGACTGTCTATGATTATGATTAATGAGCAAGATGCTTAAAGCACTTAGCTTGACATATATAAAGGATGCTAGAAAATGTTGAAAAGTAATTTTGTTTATATATAATAAGATAAAAGCCAACCAGTCATGAAGTGCCTTTAATTGCACAGTTAAGTAGCAAGCAAAATTATTGGCACACAGTTGGACATTGTCCTGTCTTTGATACTTTAGGAACTCCAGAAAGTGTCACCAACCTGTGCAGGAGCATTTCTCTGAAACAAGGAGGTTCGAAGCTGAAGACGGTACCTCCTCGATACCTCGGCCAGCCGAGCCCCTTTACTCATCCGCACCTCCTTAAACATGGCAAGTATGGTTTTCAGGGCCATGTGAGACTGGAACCCTTGTTTAGGAATTGTACAGATTGTAGTAATATGAGCTCCATACAAGATCACTGCATTGCAGATTATTTTAATGTAAATTTATATCTTTGATACACAGCTACACACCATAAAGCAGTTTAGTGTAAATCACACCTTGAAGTCTTATAAAAGTATAAATATTAGTGATAAAGTGGTATTTGAACTGTAAAGATAATTTTGCACTACAGACACGTTGGCACATGGTGCATGTAGAGATGAAGTGTGATCTCTGCTGCTCAGGTGAGGTGACCCCAGGCTTGAGCCAGATGGAATACGAGCTCCGCAGGTACAGACTGGCCTCCCTTATCGAAGCCCAAGCAGACAGGCTGGGACCCTCTGCGTCCTCGCATAATCATTTGGTCATTATTTTGTCCCATCCGACTCGCTACATGACCAATGACATCCCTTATCCTTTCCACCAGAACCAGGTATTTTCAATTTAATCTTCTTTTTACATAATCAAATAGAGTGATACTGTCTTGAGTGAGGCTTCCACCAATTAACCCGTCGACAATTGTTCCGAAGGATTTCCTCTACCTCAGTGGCTTCCTAGAGCCCGACAGTGCCTTGGTCCTTTATGGGAAAGGACGTCCAGACCAGGCCATCTTGTTTGTCCCCCGAAGAGACGCGGGGAGGGAGCTATGGGATGGACCCCGCTCAGGGAAGGATGGAGCAGCTGCGCTGACCGGGATAGAGAGAGTTCACAGCACAGAGGAACTCGGAGTTGTCCTGAAGAGCTTAAAAGGTGGGTGGAACGGGATGTGAATCAGCTCATTGTGATGTCACTTTGAGCTGATTATTAATTCCACACCATATCTTTCTGTGAAACACTATCCTGATAACTGTGGAAGACTTCCATTTTTTTAGTTTGACAACCAACTGTTCAGTTAGAGCCAATGTTACACAATTTGTAGAAAAAATATGAACTTTTTTCTGTGGGTTTTCTAAGATAACTGGTGATAGAAGATGGTGAAATATCTTGAGAATGCTCACACCACTTTTCAGTGAGTTTTTATATCAGTTATTGCAGCTAAAACAATTCTATTGTGTTAAGGCAGAATATTTCCCTCTCTGTTGTAAATGCATACTTAGTTTAACATTATAGTGGCATAATGAAGGTGAAGGGTACCCATGAATGCATCATCTCTTATCTCAGATGCTGGCTTTTCAATTGTGAGCTGATAATAAGAATGATAACCCATTCAGCCCACGGGGCCCCTCTACACCTCAGACAGTCTTAAATGAGAAGTCCCTCACAGATAGCCAATGGATCTTTAATTAAAATTTTGAAACCTTTTATGTATACTGTTTTCCATAACTTGGTGAGCCCCTACACACCCACACAAATCAAAATGTGACGGTAATTAAAAGACAAGTAATGGTGAGGGACATAGTTTAACTGATCTGTTTCCAGGCACCCTGCTTTGGTATGACAGTTCTGAACCTGCCCACCCCCGACTCCACCAGACTCACGTGAGTCCCCTGCTGGAGACGGGCTCGATGCCACGCTCCCCGAGGCCCCTTATACGCACTCTCAGGGCCATCAAAAGCTCAGCAGAGGTGGCACTCATGCAAGAAGCTGGTCACATCTCGGCGCAGGTTGGTTTCTACGTCACAGTTTGTCAGTGTGTTTAATCAGTTCTCATCTCTGGGCATGTAGAGGAGCATGAGGTTTGGTAGCTTTACTTATGAGAAACTTCTCACAAGGATGTAGTTGCAAAATCAGGCGCGAATGTCTGGCAATGACAGAACATTCCTCCAATCGCCGACTATCAGTGTAACGTAAAGTCTGAGAACGGAGGAATGTATTTTCATGTTAGAATCTTATTTTGCCATTCTGCCTGATCTGACATGGTATTTTGAAGTTCCTGCTTTGGAAATTTGGTCTCATGAAAACTTGCTTTTCAGGCTTTTCGGAAGACAATGGCTCTGGCTCAAAGGGGGGATGTGGATGAAGCTGTGCTCTTTGCCAAGGTAAAGAGTGAAATGAGTTGAAATGAACTGACCAAATCTGATTACTGTCAAGTTTGGCCTCTTGTAATCCCCTTTACAACATCTTTAATTGGTCTCATTGAAACTTTGATCGTAGATGATTATTGATCAGCATTTGCAGAAGTGAATCTTGTCAAGTAAATTAATAATTCTATTGTATATAATCAATCAAATATGTTATCTAAAAGATACTTAGCTCTATATTAGGGGTACTTAGATATGATGAATTCACAGTCATGATCTTATTAAATAAATCCTTGTCACATCTCATGTTGACCCTCTCAGCTTGATTGCAGTCGGCCATTGCGGCTGCTAGTTTCTGTGGTTTGCCTATCGAGGCCACTGATCAGGGTGCTACCTTTCAGGATCACCCTTTTCCCAAAAAAGGTGTCCCGAGATACAGCACATCTCCTGTCCCACACAGCTTGACTCAGAGTAAATATAGAGAAGAGTTGCCTGGGACCATCTCAGGACACAGGCTTCAATGGGGTGGAGGTGGGCAGTGTAACTGTGACAGCCAGGCTATCCTCCAACTGTGTGATGACATCCTGCACGTTCTTGCCCTATTCTAAGTGGGCTCCTGGTTGAACCTTGTTACATTGCTTTGTCTCTTGGAAAAACTAACAGCCGTTTCAGCTGTAGCTCTTCTGGGCTTGTTGCTGCTGTGGACCCTGCAGATATGGCTGAACAGCTTTCACTTGGATGCCAAGCGGCACAGATTGCTCAAGGTCTCACAGCAGTGTCTTCTCACCTTGGCCCCGTGAAGGGACAGGGTGAGTCTACATGCCTCGAGGTGTCCCTCTGGCTTCTGTTTCCTCTTGCAGGTAGATTGCCGCTACAAATGCCAACCCCTCAGGATGGGGCGCATTGGGGCAACAGTACAGCCCATGGGCGGCGGTCTATGGAAGACCCGGCGCACGCATCAATG
Source organism: Takifugu rubripes (assembly GCF_901000725.2). Classification (NCBI taxonomy): domain Eukaryota; kingdom Metazoa; phylum Chordata; class Actinopteri; order Tetraodontiformes; family Tetraodontidae; genus Takifugu; species Takifugu rubripes. Next base: position 437,479 of record NW_021821636.1, read on the forward strand.
AGCAGGAGTTGCGAGCAGTTTAGCTTGCTCTCAGGCATTTCCTGCCACACCTAAGGGGGAAGTGTTTCCTTGTACGGTTCGACAACACATCGGCAGTGTATCATATAAACCACCAGGGCAGGACCAAGTCTGCGTGGCTGCTGGATGTAATAAAAGAACTCCTCACATGGGCAAAATATATTTACCAAAATGCAGAATCACATGGCAGACTCCCTTTCCTATCAAAAACCTCCATCGGGAGAGTGGCGCCTCCACCTAGATGTAGTGAGCACCTCTGCTTAAAAGGCATTGACCTACTGTCCCCCCACTTTGGTTCTCCTTGGCCGAGACATCTTCTAGACCAGGGGGCATTGACTCATCCTTGGCCAGATGCCCTTCTGTAAGGTCCTTCCTGTGGTTCAGCTGGTACTCCAAAGGGTACTTAAGGACAGTCACAGAATCCTGCTCGTGGCTCCCCTCTGGCCAGGGAGAAGCTGATTCCCACTGCTGCAGAGACTTTGTTGTGGTCCACCATGGCACTTTCCTGGCAGGAGGGATCTCCTGTCCCACCATGAAGGGCAGTCTCATTCGACACTGTATATAGCAGCAATAACTTGTCAATCGACAACAGCAAAGTGTGGAGGCATAGTTTGGTGTCCCTCTTCTTGAAGGCGCCTCAGAGATTGCATCCTCTGAAGCCATGAGATCCCCAACGTGGGATTTTCCCGTAGTGCTGGATGCGGAACTGCAGTGGGTTACTTGTAAGACAGTATTACCTCTAGCCATTATGTGTATAAGTTGGAATTTGGATGGCCTCGATTTTCACTCGGCTTTTCTCTCCAAGCTGCTATCCCGCAATCCACTCAACCAGCCTAGTCATCTGGCACGGTTTGACCCACCTCCAGGAAAGATGTTTTTTTATTTTTTTTTTAAAGTGTTTTAAATTTAAAAGACTAAACCGTACACAAATAACAGAAATTGAACTGAATTGTGGTAACACAAAGAACACTACTTCCCAGTACCTTTTTAATGAAATACTGCATGATACCACATAACTCTGTGCCAAAAACAATTACTGTTTAGGACCTTTAAACTATTTAAAAAAAATAAAGTGATCATGGTTGTTGCATGTATTTTTACATGTCCAATCAATAGACTGCTTTCAGAATTCACGACGCAATATCACCCTCAAGGGGGGTGAGCACAACGAGCTAATATCAGCACTGGCATGATTTGGTTATATTCCACAGATAATCAAACCGTTCCTGATATTCAGCACAAAAGCACGACCTTGAGTGTGATATTGCTTTTATACAAAAGTTTTACAGGCTTATTTTATTAGTTACTTGTCATAAGCTAGAAGAGATTATGATTTGTGTGTTTATTTAATCATTTACTTTGCTCCACCAACACAAATGTTTCTGCAACTGGAAGGGGGGCAGGCTGTTGCCAGTCAGTTAGATAATGGTCAATATAACACCTGTACAGCGGAACGATACCTGTAAAAAGTCCTAATGCTGCTGTACTCTTTATCAGCACTCATGGAAGGTCTCTTGTCCATTCAAATTACTTACTCAGAGCTAACAGAGTTAACTAATATTCACCTGCCACTTAAAGCTTGCCTGGAAATGGTTTGGCCTCATTATGCTTCTGCATCTGCATAGCTTTCAGGTAGCGTAGCGTCGGTATTGTGTCATGAGCGACCACTGCAGAGACCTGTCACAGGCCTCCCTAAAATTATAACTATGCAGAAAGGGCCTGCAGACCAAGGGAGCCATGGTTTGTCCACCAAACTACATAATTTCCAGTTGACGCTTTTCCAATTTTACATCATATTGTGTCATCACTTTTATCGTTTTGGCCAGAGTGGTCTAAATTAATTCACTATCAATTTATGGTAAACAAAGATGCTAGTCATGTATCCTTATTTGAGCTTGGCGATAGGGGACATTGTTGCTCTATTTACTCAAACTGTGCTTATTCATTGGGAATATTCATTGCTTAAATCACTGCCTCTGAGGGTCATCGACAACATGGAAACAGAATTTAAGACATTCAGAATTTCAGACAATCTAGGAAAGGCCTGGGAAAAGGTTACTCTGGCAGCACTCCAGAAATCCTGTTTGAATCTATGAAAAAATTCAAGAAGGTCAACTATCTCAGCAATCTGCCAATCTGAACTTAATGACAGAGTAATCAGATGGACAAGATCTGGAAACTTACCTGTAGTTTGCAGTAAAGTACCTAAAGGACACTCAGAATTATGTGTAAGCATTGTTTTTTTTTCCAGTTTGACTTTGAAAATCGGATCCATGGTGCCAACTTCCTGGCTTACCCCCCTGTGGTAGCTGGAGGGAATCGAGCCAATACCCTACATTACATAAACAACAACCAGATCATTAAGGTAATGAAAGGTGCTCGATGCTTCAGCCTTTCTGAAATGTTAAAGGGCTCACGTTTATAAAGTAATCACATGAAGGCTGATTAGATGTTTCCTTCTCTCATTTACCAGGATGGTGAATTGGTTCTGCTCGACGGTGGTTGTGAATACTTTGGTTATGTCAGTGATATTACTCGAACGTGGCCAGTGAATGGAAAGTAAGTTTGAAAAAGTAATCCCGCAGTATGTTGATCTTTGAAGCGTATTGCTCTAGGGCTTTCCATCGTTTACTTCCTTTTCTTTCCTGCTTAGGTTCAGTCCAGCTCAGGCTGAGCTCTATGAGGCTGTCTTAGAAGTCCAGCGCTCCTGTTTGTCGCTGTGTTCCGCCGGTGTCAGCCTGGATCACATCTACAGCACCATGCTGGATCTGTTGGGACGGCAGCTCACACAGCTGGGTATCCTCAAGGCCACTTCTAGCAATGCCGATGCACTAAAGGTACATAACATGAATAGGAAGCTAAAGAACCGTTGCTTGGTAGATTCACTATGTGCTTAATCACATCAGTTCATGGAAAACAAAAATGCAGTCTTTGGATACACACTAATGTGTTTTCTTGTATCACTAACAATCCAAGGACATGGACAAATGGATGGACAAATCAGAACTTGATTTTAATATTGACAGGGTTTTTTCAAGTACGTTAATTTACATTATATTTACCCAGTTCGTAGTCATGGAACAGACAGAATGTGAAAAAGGCTGTAGCTTATTTACAATCTTGAAATAGGTTTTTATTTATACAATGTTCCAAATGTTTTGTTTATCCCAGGCTGCACGGCGATACTGCCCTCACCATGTTGGTCATTACCTCGGCATGGATGTCCATGACACTCCTGAACTGTCCCGCTCACAACCTCTTCAGCCAGGAATGGCCATCACTATAGAACCGGGTAAGACCCACTTATCTCTTTTTGCATTAGGTTTCTGGTGTTAACATTTTTAAAATGACGGCATGTCTAACTTGTCTTGCACTTATATCCCCTCACTACAAGGCTACAAAATATGACACTTTGTCTCCCAATCGCAATCATAGGGTTGTACATCTCTGAGGAAAATGACCAGGTACCAAAGCGCTTCCGGGGCCTGGGAATCAGGATCGAAGACGATGTGGTGATCCAAGAAAATGGAGGCCCTCTGATTCTGTCTCGAGATGCACCAAAGATAATTGCTGATGTTGAGCAAGCCTGTGCCCAAAGTTAAAACGACAGCACTGGGGGCCTGTGCTGTGACTTTTTGTCTGCCTGCGTGAAGATGTTGGTTAACAGAGGTGTTTTATTTATTTAATATCATATGAAAACTATGCACAAAACTGTGGTTCAGTTCTTTGCTTATCAGTGTGCATGTTTATGTGGAATTGCAAAATGAAAACCACGGAAACCAGTCTTGATTATGTTAATTAAATCCATCACATCAGTGGGTTCAATTAACATGAATCAAAAGGAGTAAATTTCCCCTCTCAATGTGTTATTTTACTCCTTTTGATTTTTAGAATTTATATAAAAATCAATGCAGAAAGTCATGACATTAGAACATTCTGTCAATTCAGTGACCTACAGTTTGGGGGTCACAAACTGTTTCTGTCTGTCAAAAGTCTCAAAAGTATTTTGATGAAATATATCTACAGATAAATTCATCCAGATTTAGCAACACTGACACACACCCTTGCCAATTCATATTTTGAAAGAAACCCCAATAAATTTGGAACAATATTTGCATACTTCAGTTTCCTCAACAGTCTTTCATAGTATGTGACACAGCACTATTAATGTGGGTTTGAAATCATAACTATTTAATTGCCTTAATGTTTAATTATCAGGTAAATCAGAAAACAGTATCTTAATAACATTGATTTATGTATGTTGATATTTTTAATTGAAGTGGATACCCGTGTTAAAATTCTGAGTATTTATGCTGCTCATGCTAACACTAACCTAGGACACAAGATGAAATTTTCCAATTTTGTGAACTTCTACCTCAATTCACCAGGATAAGAAAAAAAATTGAGAGGAAATAAAAATGACAACAGATTAAGTTGCAGTTACATTTCTGTTCAGTGGAATTATTAGTAGTAGTAATATGTGAAAATCTAGGCCTTTTTGTAAACAAAGCACATTCAGCAGTTTTGGGAGCTTGTGTTTTTTAGTCTTAAATATATACAAATGCCGATCTTGGTCTATTTTAGTTTTTAACTATTTTGGAGACTTGAAATAGATCATGATAATTTTTTTTTATTTTTACAAATACACCTCCAGCTGTAATGACATTAAACCATTTATAAAAGTTTCTAAATGAAAATTTGTTTTGTTTTTTTAAAAAACGTCAAGTTTGGTAATGAATGATTAGTCTTGAACACATTACAGCAATACAAGTCAAAGCTTTTAAAATGTGTCATGTGAACATTTACCATTTTTCAAAGCTTTAAATTTGCTGTACATTAAATTTAAATAATAATCTATCGATTTATATGGCAACCAGGATAGTGACGTGGTTTGTCCCTCTTGTTTGTTGCTTGATTGGATCAGCCTGAAATGCTGTAAATATTTACAGATTACATTATATCCAATATTCCCCTCAACTCACCTGAATATGCTAATTACCCAGTTTCACGTTGTCTTGTCTACTTGATAAGAAACATTTTACCATAATATAGATGCAAAAAAGGATTTACAAATTTTAAAGACAAATTTTAATTGATTTGCAACCTGCTTCACTGTCTTTAAAACGGTGAAAAAATCGGTTAGTTGCAGACAATATTGTGAAAAATGACATTTTGCTCTTTAATCTAACATCGTGGAACACTTAAACACGCACACACACAATGTTTACATTAAACCTCAGGGCTCTACTGTACAGCACGTGACTGAATATTCGACTTCCGCCGTTCCGCGAGGACAGAACCAGGAGCGTCACTGACCCCCTACAGATCATCACCGAGCGCTGGCTCGAGCCCGGAAGCGCTTTACGGACATTCCCGAACCCCCACGAAGACTCCCCTCTTCTTCTCCCCCTCCCTCCCCCATTCACGCCTAATGTCGTCGTCCCCCCCCACTCCGCGCGCGCCGCCTCCCCTTCCCCCCCGTATCAGAGGAGTAGAAACAACAAGCCGCCATTTTGTTCATGCGGGCAGACGGTCAGAAACAGGAGGAGATAACCGAGAGTAGGAGCGACTCCACTTGGAGAAAGCGACCGCTCCGTGAACCGTCGCGGCCAGAATCGGCGGAGAACTCTCCCCTGTCCGCGCCGCCGGCAGAGCGACAGCATCGGCATAAAGATAAGACGTCAGAGGACGGAAATCCGCGTTGGTGATAGAGACGTGCGTGCATGAGAAGGAAATACTTTGAAAAATCCAAGGAAGGGGGGTGTTTGCGGAGAGAGGCGGAAGAGGGCAACACACTCTCGCAACGAAGAGGAAAAAACAAGCAAAAAAGGGAAAATATCAACATGAAATACAACCATGTCTTCGTCGCGGAGGAAGGGAAGAGTCCGCATAGACGATTATATAAATAAATTGCTGCCGGGCAGACGGGAGAGGTGGAAATAAAGACTGGTTTAAAGAAACGGGAGAAATTACCAGCATCAACCTCCATCACAAAGAGTCAATGAGAGGATTTTGTCAGCTCACAAATATTTAAGAGGGGGTGTTAACGCCACTGTTTCAATCTGAAGCTTCCCGAATGCCAGAATTTCTCTGACTCGCCGTCATTTAAAAAAAAAATCACATTTGTGATTCCGTTTTTTGGGGAGGTTTGGGACCTTAATTTTTTTATCTCCTCATTTTTGTTTTTATTTTTCCCCCAAGCCAGGATAGCCCATTACCAGTTTTGCCAGAATATTAACTATTCTCCACGGCACGAATGAAGAAGCTTCTCTGGAGCACAAGATAAGTACCCCCCCCCCCTGCAAAATAAAACTAATTGGATCAATCTGACTGCCCGCTGATTGGCAATCTGCAGCGCGATTGCCCTCATAAAATACTCTGCCAATTCATTAAACTTCGTATGCTGCTCCTTTGTCAAGACTATTAACTTTAACCTTTGTTTAAAACATTTGCAGACTGCAACTCGTGCAAAAAGGGGTTGCAACAACCAAATGTGCAATTACAGTGAGCTCTGTCTCTACCCGGTTTGTGGCACGACCACACGCTAAAGTGCACGTAGAATTGACCATGCATATGCAAAGGAAAGGACACTCGTGGAACGTAGATCGGCACTGGTTCTGAGGCGTCGTTTCAGGTGATTTCGGGTTGGATCCCGCTTGAGCGGGACACCGTGACTGCATTTTACTCCCTTTATGCAAAGTGAAATCGACCAAATTTTTCATGCAACCGAGCGTTTACCGCTGCATGAGGGGGACCTCCACAAGTTAAACCAGGACCTGCTCGGACCTCCGTGCCCAGGCTGAGGCAGCCCATATCTCAGCGAACCGCACCTGAGACACTGGACTCTCTGCACGACCGGGTCCGGCTCGGCGGACGGCTTCCTGGGACGTTTTTGTGACACCGAAGAGGCTACATGAGGTTGTCAGAGGGCCGCACGCTTGCCTTTTTTCCCGACTCCACCTTCCCACCTCCTGTTCAAATCTGCGAGGAAACCATCTCCGACAGGGGAGGGGGGCCGATATCTGCAGAGTGAACCGGGAGGGAGATCCGAGAACCAGTTCAACATTGCTGTAGTATCCCCTACCGTCCCCCAAGCGGTGGGGGAGCGATCAGAGCGTTCCCCTAAACTAAAAAAGGGGAAAAAACCTAAACGGATTACGCCTGACCCTTGTGGATTTACTCCATTTTTTTTAATTGGTGAAAAATATGGCCGATAATGTCCTGGACTCCGGTGCGCCTTCAGCCAAGAGGCCCAAACTATCCTCCCCTGCCCTCTCGGTGTCTGCCAGTGATGGGAATGGTAAATATTTTAATGCGTTTATAATTTTGAGCTACATAAAATGACTAGTGTTGACTATTGTGCGTCCATTGCTGGTCATTAGAGGAAGTCACTGTGGAGTTTCACACGGACTTAGTAATGTCTGTGAGAGCTGTTTAATAATTAATGCTTTGGATTTTTGTTGGAATGTTTTATTTTAAGAGAAACGAAGGGGTTTAAGTTTTAGACCGCTAAAAATTGTAAACAATTTGGGCTAAAAAAAAAAAAACTTTTTCAGCGGTGATGTTTTGATGTGTTAGCCTCTCTGGGCTAACTAGCTACTAACTATAATGTCCACCTCCAAACAATGGAAGAGTCGAGTCACCCCGGTTTAGTTTAAAAGTTGCCCGATGCCCACAAGCGCTTATAAATTAGAATACCGAGACCACAAGCCCATAAAACACCCGGCTTTATTAAAACCCTGCAGATGGGGGGAAGCTTCTTTGTGAAATGTATTAAACCAAGAGTAACGGTATAACGAGCGAGCTCGGCTGCTAGCTAACGATAGGACGGTAACCCTGCTGTCCACCGGCTCAGCTGAGCTCGGTATCTGTTTAGCAAAGGCAAGTTAGGGACCAAATAAATACCAGCTTGAATCTACTGGTAATTTGAGTTCTCTTTGGTGGGAAACGGACCGTTCGTAGTAGAAGTAATAGGCTACTTAGGTTTCGAGCCATTCTTGTCGCGGGCAGACAACTTGCTGTTTTCATTTAACCGTGGTATACTAGCACCGTGGTATACTAGCACTGTGGTATACTAGCTAGCCATTGTTCCACACTTGATTAAAGTTGTGCTAAAGCGCCGCATCGAGACCAAGTTGTGCGACCATTTGCACTGTTGCCGCGTTTTGCTCAAATGCCCCCGGGGAACGGCTTTTCATTTTGGCAATTGTACCTCCAACAAAGCCCTTTCTTGTACTCCCCCATTGTCCGATTTAAACATTGAGCCGCACTTGTTGAAATTGACTTTGTGCAGTGATTCGGCACTCAACGTGCACAACACAACCATGTTCCTGCGACCCATTATAATTCCCATTTTGAGACGTGCATTTCATCAGTCGACTGTTGGAATCTCGACCTTAAAGGGAAATAATGGGTGTTTGGTTGACTTAACTGCGTAAAATCTTTAAAGTAGCTTCGATTTCTTGCATTTTTCTGGGAGGCTATTGTTTCACATGTTTATTTTCCTACAGCATTTGGTCTCATAATAGGGGTAGAATGGAGTAAAATGAGTAAATAGGGAGAGTTAGCGTTGATCAATTTTGAACCTACCTGTTGTATTCTTCTTTAACGTGCACGTTGATTTATTGGGCTCTCACATCTCTGACCTGGTCGTGCATGATCATTCTGCATATTTGGAACCCAGTTTCAAATAAATGTTGCATTGTGTAGAGATGGCAAGCTACCTGTGTACTTGATGATTAGCTGTTGTGTGCTCTATTCAAGCAATGGGCTCGGGTTTATCTCATTAGGTTCTAATGCTAGTTCAGTTTTTTGAGATAAGAACTTCTGTAATTACACAACACCTACATTTCTGTCAAAATTCCCCTCTGCTTCAAATGATATCACTAAGATTCTTTTTTTCTTTTTACGTGTGTAGATTTTGGATCACCCTTTGAGTTGGAGCAGGACCTTCCAGATGAGCTCATCAGTTCTGCAGACCTCGGTCTATCTAACGGAGGGGATCTCAGCCAACTTCACACTAGTCTTTCAGGACCTTTAGGGGGGCTGGGATTGGGCGGGCAGGATGCCGCATCAAAACACAAACAGTTATCTGAGTTATTAAGAGCTGGTGCGCCACCACAACAGGGTGTCCCTGCCTCCAACAGCACAGCACCCGGGGCTCCCATGGGGATGATGGGGGGAGTCGGAGTCTCCCCTGGTGGACCCCAAGGTATGCATCCCCACGGCCAGCCACAACAACCCGGATTAATGCCGCAGGTTGGGATGGTTGGGGGGGTGGCGGCGCTCAGTCGGGTTGCTGCCATGATGGGTACCCAGAAAGGCAATCCTGGACAGCAGCCGCATGGAATGATGGGTGGGCAAGTAATGAACGGCTCGCCGAGAATGGGTTACCCCGGCAATACGGGAATGGGTAACAACAGCAATCTGCTAGCAGATACGCTGCAGCAGCAGCAGCAAGGTGGCCAGCAAATGGTACCTGGGGCTCAGGCAACGATGAGACCACAGCAACCAGGAGCATTGAACAAGGTATGTCCACTAAATCTACTCAGAGACGTCGCTCCATAGTGTTCCTACTGTCGACCGGTTATTTTCAGAAGGCCTCCAGGCTTTCAGTAAGAATGGTTTTGTATATAGGTGTTTGTTGTTTATGTTTTACAGGGAGTAGGTTCACACGAGAATCTGGGCCAGGTTCCCTCGGCTACCTTGAACGTTTGTCCGTCCTTGCTTGCCTCCATGCACAGCCGTACCAGTCGCACCCTCATGAAAAAGATTTCAGGCCCACTGAGAACACACCTAACAACTTTACACACAGAGCAGCACTTTAAAAACATCTTTTCATCACGTTGATCTCGCATTTATTCCAACCAGCGTGATTCCCATTTGCTGCCTTTTTGTGGGGGAACAATCATAAATAAATTTATCCTCTGCACCGCGCAGAAGCCCACATCATCAAGCTGATGCCGGACTAGAATGGAACAGATTTTATTGTGTGACTGCACTTTAAGATACCCTCACAGGTGATGCTTTGACAGGTTGGGTGGAAAGATGTTTGGGTTTTTTGCAATCTGTCAGTTCAGAAACCGTGGAGTAATTCTGCAGTAATGCTCCTGTGCAGCCGCTGGGGACAGCTTTCTAGAGCAGGTGCAAATGTGGTTTCATGTCAGGCCCACAGACGCACCTCTGTTTTCTCTGCGGCTTGATGGTTAACCCACATGTTCATCACGTCCCACAACAGTTACAATCGTACTGTAAAGGTGTGAATCAGTATCGCAAATGATGATGGGAAATACTTTGGCAGAACGGGTCTCATGACTGCAGCAGCAAAAGCAGCAGCAAAAGCAGCTTTTTGAGATTTTTCTGATCATCCTGCAGTTGCTCGGTGCACCAGTACCGTGTCACCATCATCTACATTCACTGCCCCCCCACCTTTTGTTTTTCTGCTTTTCACTCAGAGGTATCAAATAAAAACAGATTCGTCACAATCAAGTAACAATTATCACCTCATGTGTCATTGTTATGCCGTTGAAATCAATTTAGATGAAAAATGGCAGCATTTTATTTCTATAATTTGTATTCTTGCCTTGTCTTGTGTTTCTAGATGAACATGATGGCCAATACTGGGCCCTATGCTGGGCCGTACAGCCAGTCTGCAGGCCAGGCGCTGCCTGGAGCAGGGCTGGGATCGCCGCTCCAGAATAAGGCAAGCATGCCAAACATGCTTAATCAGTTCAATGTGGACAAGAAGACGTTACCTGGGATGGTAAGTTTCTGTCTCCTCAGGCTGATAGAAATTTGTAGCCATTTGTACTGAAGCTACTCCAGGTTCGCCCTTAGCAACATGCTCTATCTCTTCAGCCCTCACAGCAGCAGGAGCAACAACCCGGAGCAGTCAGTGTTCCTGGTGGTGCATCAGTAGCAGCAACAGGCGTGGGTCCGGTTGGTCTCGGTCCTGTAGGGGTTGGTCCCAGCGCAGGACCTCCAACAGCAGACCCAGAGAAGCGCAAGTTGATCCAACAGCAGCTGGTCCTTCTACTCCACGCTCACAAGTGCCAGCGGAGGGAGCAGGCCAACGGTGAAGTGCGACAGTGCAACCTGCCTCACTGCCGCACCATGAAGAATGTACTCAACCACATGACTCATTGCCAGGCTGGCAAGTCTTGCCAGGGTGAGCCTGTTTAATTAGGCTGACTAGTCTTTTTTTAGTCTTTAAGTTCTGTCAGAAAAGGTAAAAGGTTGTTCTTTAATAGTTTGACAGTTAGATCTGTATATCATTTTTAATGAATAGCTCCTAAAGTTCATTTCTGAGACTTTCTCTATCTTTTCAGCTTAGTATTCATGCTCACATTTGCAATACCTTGTATGCCCCGTCCCCCCTTTCTTGTTTGTTCAATTGTCCTCCTCTCAAACGCCTCTTCCTCTGTTTTTTTTTCTCCCACAGTGGCTCACTGTGCCTCATCCAGACAGATCATCTCTCATTGGAAAAATTGCACACGACACGACTGTCCTGTATGCCTGCCACTGAAAAATGCTGGAGACAAAAGGAATCAGCAATGTGAGTGTGCGTGCGTGCGTGTGCGCTTCCATCCTTCACCATTTTATTCAGAATGACTGATAATCGGTCAAAAATATTTTATTATTACTCTTAGCCACTAGCAGCTACATGCAGTAATTCGCTCCTGCAGGCAGCTTTTGTTTCTAGACCGGACCCAACCAGCAAAGTTGTACATGATTACATCGACTACTATTGGTCACATTGTGTTTAAAAGACTTTGCATTAAGTTAAAGTATTAGATAATCTTAATACCACCTCACTTGAAGTCCTAGAGAATCCTTTAGTAAAGCTGATGTTTACTCTACTTTACTTCTGTCCCCTCATTCTCTTGACAGCTCTTTTGAACAGTGCAGGAGTGGGTTTGGTGAATTCTTTAGGTGCTGGTTTGCCTGGTGGACAGTCCAACAATCCAAACCTGAACCCTCCCAACCAGATTGACCCCAGCTCCATAGAGAGGGCCTATGCTGCACTGGGTCTTACTTACCAAGGCAACCAGATGCCACAGCAGCCATCACAGCCCAACATGCCAACCCAGGGGCTGCAGGGTCAACCAGGAATGAGGGCTCTGAACTCTATGGGTTAGTTTGCTGTGCATATTCACTGCTGTTGTAACTTTGAACCTTTTGATGCTTAACAGAATCTGATGTTAATGTTCCCAACAGTTCTGGCACTTTCGTGTTGCAAATGTGCACTCCTATGTAATCTGCATTAATAAGCATATCCAATTGTAAAAAAGTATTTGCTTCCAGGTGGAAACTCGATGGGCGTTAATGGTGGAGTTGGTGTGCAGCCTCCCAACCAGCAGTCTGCCGTGCTTTCAAATGCAATGTTGCACAGCAACATGAATGCTCAGAGGTAGGGTTATATTGCATACAGTAATTCAGTCTAAATCATGTGGTAGCTGCTTCACTCAATGGATAGAATCATCTACATATGTATTTAAAGTAGAAAATAGCTAGGTGGATGCATTCGGAACTGTTACACCAAGTTTGCACCATTTATCTTTGATTTGCAACGACTGGGTGACTTCACATTAGTGCTTTCAACATGGGCAAGATCATTTTCTGTTTCCTAATTTAATTTAAAAACCCAACACCTGTGGTCTTGGAAAAATCTGTACTCGCGTTTTGATGCGTGACACGATAAATCCAGTGCAAACACATTATAACTTTCTCTGGTGTGAGAATGAGTACTATGTTGGCTTCATCCCTTTGGCCTCATTGACTGTCACATTCCTCAGCTTGCTCAATGATGGTGTGGCAAACGTGGGATCCATGCCCACGGCAGCGCCTTCTGCTGCAGGCATAAGGAAGTCTTGGCATGAAGACATCACACAGGATCTCCGCAACCATCTTGTCCATAAGCTGTAAGTCTGCCCTCCCTTTCCCCTGAATTGGACCAAACATATTTGATGGTGAAATCATTTTCATTGTTTCTGTGCATGTGTGATTGCAGTGTACAGGCCATATTTCCTACTCCCGATCCAGCTGCACTTAAAGATCGGCGGATGGAGAATCTCGTGGCCTATGCCCGAAAGGTTGAGGGCGACATGTACGAGTCAGCTAACACTCGGGTGAGAAACCTGCACATAGTGTCTAAGGGCTTGAATGATGTTAGAAATAAGAAGAACTCTTTTGCTTAGTGTCATATGTGCAGAAATATCCTCACTTTTTGCCTGGTATTCTGTCCAGGGTGAATATTATCACCTCCTGGCAGAGAAAATCTACAAGATTCAAAAGGAGCTGGAAGAAAAGAGAAGGACCCGACTTCAGAAGCAGGGCATGATGCCAGGCCAACCTGGCATCCCCTCCCCGGGCCCCCCACAGGGGCCCCCAAGCATGGGTCAACCACCCATGGGTCCAGTTCAACCACCAAGTAAGCAGTTTTTACCTCTCTTGCACACTGATGAAATTGTGTGGGATCTTTTTAAGTTCTCTAAATATATCAAGTTACCTGTCTAATTACCCACAAAACCCCTGGATACACTTTGGTTTTGTAAGAATTAAACATGTTAGATTCCCAAAATAAAAACACAATAATTGTTTTAAAAAAACAACAACATAGCATTCAATTGAAAATATTAAAATGTTTTTCTTGTCATTTTTAGGCCAGTTATTTTTTATTGTACTACCATAATATGACGTAAATCTTAAACCACACAGATATTATAAATGTATTTAAACTTTGAGACAAAGTAACTTTTGAATTCTTATCCATTAGACGGTCCCCACACTGATCCGTCCATGGTCCGACCAGCAGGGCCCACCCAGATGGTCAACAGGATGCAGAACCCAGCAGGTGCTGTGTTTAAAGCAAATCTGACCTTGAGTTTCCTTAATTATGATTAAATGAAAAGATTTTCCACAAATGTTTATTCTTCCATCTACCGCTGTTTTTTGTTTTAATTATAATAAATATTTTAGTTATTTAAAATGTGTGAATTTAAGATCTGACAAGGACTAATGGGAGAAGACGCCGCCCCATTAAAACACACTGATGTTTCCTCAGCGCCGTGTCTTGGAGACAACACGGCGCTGAGGAAACAAACAGTGGAATGGTTGGCTGTTTTTTAACTTCGCTCCATCTGTGAACCTTTCTGACTGTTCCTAGTAATAGTAATAGGAGCACTGCTACCAGTAATAATAACAATATCAACACTATGCTCATATGTAGGAATGAACCAGTTTGGCCAAATGGGGATGCAGTCGATGGGACAGGGGCCAACGCCTCCTCTTCCTCTAAATCCTTCAGGGAACCAGGTTGGTATTTGTTGCCATGTTACAGATTGCTTTAGGTTTTACAAGGTGAGCTACATCTCAAGATTATGTTATTATTGCAGCTCACTAATCTGGTTGAAGATTTTAATCAGATTAATAACCTCTGTGGAATAATTTACATAAATTACAATAAATTCCCATTCATTACTGTTTTATTGTCAGGCCAAAAAGACTCCTGACAGAAAGCAATATTATGAGTTTTTTGTACTGAACCCTCGCATCAAGAGGGCCAACATGTTGATTAGAATGGTCCTTGTCCGCGTTTGCTCTGTTGTCTAATGGTATTGGAGCATCAACCCTTTCCTGCACCTCTGTAAATTCTGTTAGACATTTGATCAATTGAATAATGCAAACTAATTAATCTCAACTCAACATAATAATTTGAAGGACCTAGATGTTTACATTTTTCGTATATGTACTGAAATTTCCACCATTTCCTGAAATAGTCTATTATAGTCTCTAAACACTCTCCCTCCCCCCCCAGATGAGTATGGGATCAACAAGGATCAGCCATCCCAATCCCACACAGTTACAGAACCAGTACCTCCCTCCAGGCCAATTTCCAGGGTCCAGTCCAGGTCGTGGTCCTGGTTCTGTTGGAATGAATCAGCCGGGTGCACAAACTGCTGTTCCAGTGGTAAGAAACGAGCCATAGTTCTTTATAGTCCAGGAACGGGTGGGACTGCACACCTGTTTAGGTCAGATTTTCTGTAAACGTGATGAATTGGAGTAAACGCTGTGTCATCAGTTATCTGCGGGGATGCTTGTTTGATGCCATGGATTGCCATTGGCACTATTTAGACTAACCGGGATTAAATGTAATAGGTCAAAAGTTGTAGGCCAATGTTTAATTGTCAATCACGGTGTGTGTTTTTATTTTATTTTTTTTTGTCTCAACCCTTCAGAATCAGATGCCAATGCCACCCTCCCTCCCAGCCAGCAGCCCTGCAGCACAGTCCGCCTCTAATGCTCCAGGCTCTGGAACAGTAGGCTCCATGGGGCCCGGTAGTGCCAGTGGTGCTGGACCGTTGCCTAACATGTCTCCATCCACCACGTCCACCCAGTCCAACGTCTACCCCCACTGTCCGCCCATCCGAACAAACTCCCCCTCTCCTGCCCGCAGTTTAACCCCTCAACCTCGTCAAACGCCTCCTCCTACGATACCCCGCTCTCAAACCCCACAGCCACAGACACCAGGCACGCCCCAGCAACCTCCACAACAACAGGCTTCACAGCAGCAGCTATTGGGCCAGACGGGGATCTCTGAAAAGGCCAGTCAGCTGGGGGCTGTGGCTGCCTCAGGTCCCCAAGCAGGTCCTGCATCCTCAGTGCCTAGTCAAAATGCTCATGTGCCATTGCAGTTGCCACAGACACCAGTGAGTAAATTGTTGCATTTTCTCTATATAACACAGCCTTCCTTTCTTGTATTTATTCCTCTTTGAGAGAATAGAAAAACAGGTTTTCTAGGTTTTCTGTTCAGTCAGTTTCCAGAAACAGTTCATCTTAAACAACTTGTTCTAGATTCACACTTTTGAACATGGCTTGACTCTATCCATCCATCCATCTTTGTCCTCCAGCTATCTCCGAAGCCTTCCCTGACAGCAGATGGTCAGGTGTCCTCTCCAACCTCGGTCAACAGCAGTACTCAGCCAAGCTCCCTGCTCACTACAGGCGACGGTCTCCCACCCAGTCTAGAAGATATCAAAATAGAGGTGAAGAAGCAGGAAGAAAAGGAGGAGGAAGAGGACCAAGACGCCCACAGCCAAAAAGAGGGCAAAGGTCATCTGGAAGTGAAGACAGAGGAGAAACCAGAGGCAAGTTTGCTACAGCTCACATGGTGACATTGTTGTCTGGATCGTAAAAAAGTAACATACATTTTTTTTACAATTTCTTTTTTAACAAATACTTTGACACAGATCAAAAAAGAAAAGGCGTTGGGAGTTGGGTGTAAAGAGGAGCCCATGGACGCAACTTCATCCTCCGTGTCAGTAACAGATGAGGAAAAGAAGCCAGATATAAAGAAAGAGCCTAAAGAGGAGGAGGAGGGAGTGCGATCCACAGGCCTCAACAGCTCCACACCCAGTTGTCAGAGTAAGAAGAAAGGTAATTCTGAAATGTCTTAATTTTAAACTTTTTTTCTTTCATTCTAGAAATTCATTTATTTTCCCTGTTCCTTCTTTGGTTGATGTTCATTTAAATGTTTGTTAGATTTTACAGCAAAGTCCAGAGATAAAAGGCAAATCACCTCAGTTTAAATAGTATTTAGTCAGTGAAATCAAGGCTTAATTTAAAAAAAAATGGGATCATTACCCTCTCAGAAGGCCTGTGTTGATGGATAACACAGCAAATAGTTGTAGCATGTGAGCAAAAGCACCCATGCTACATTTCGTCTAATAAATATTTAATGGATGAATAATTTGCTGTGGTGAGATCATGAGAAAACACAAGAGCAAGAGAAAAAAATCCGGTTCCCTCCAGGTTGAAATAGTGTTCAGTCGCTTAAGATTTAGCATGAAAACTTTTTTTTGTTTACATGTGCTCTGTAGATGCACTGTGCCCTTCTTAATGTATAATTCTGCCCTCTTCCAGTCTTTAAGCCAGAGGAGTTGCGTCAGGCTCTGATGCCCACCCTGGAGGCTTTGTACCGACAGGATCCAGAGTCCCTTCCCTTCCGCCAGCCGGTGGACCCCCAGTTACTGGGAATACCTGTACGTATTCGAACTAGTAACAAATCTAACCTGGTAAGGGACTGCACTGGCTGACATTTTGTTTTAATTCTTCAAAAAAGTTTGTTCTTTTTTTTTGTTCACTCCATTTTTCTTTCGCTTAGTTCTTCAATTGCATGACGGATAAAAGATTTTTCATTGTGTGTGTGTGTGTGTTTGTAAATCAAAGCAGTGACTCATGAGCATTTAACTGTTGTGATGACACAACAGTTCTTGATTTGGCTGAATAAGGAGAAATAATAATCTATATATTTGCCAATACTGGGACCAGATGATCCAGATATGCCAACTGCTGCATAATTTGCAATTAGCAGCGATTAGACGGATACTTAAATGGCAAACCCCATCCTGACGAGGTATGCACATGTCAGACGAACCGAGGAGCCTTTCCAAATGGATTGAATACAAATCAGATGGTAATTTATAGTGTTAGCAGTCACATCTGTATGCACACTTGGCCTAAATTGAAAGTCCTATTTCAGAAACCTAATTTAAAATTGAGTTGAGTACATGTGCAGAGCTAATGCTAGCACAGTGCTGTCAAAATCCATTGCTTTCATTTACCACACTTAATCTTTGCCCATTACATTTAGGTTTTAATTGATATTTTATATTTAATTTTTTGTTGCTTCCTCTCAAGTTCAGTTCCTCACCAGTAGCTGTTTGACAATGTTCAAGTGAGCAGTGTCCAGTGGTGACTGTCAAGTTGCCCTCACTAGTTCCATGAAAAATCACGCAAAGTTACCTTGTCTCCAATTTGAAATTTGGTACTCTGGCTCAAAAATGAATCAAAATTAAATGTTTCCATCAGGCCCTAGAACCACTGTGAAGGCCTAACATTCTCTGAATAAAGACTAAAAAATTATGCTGAGACAGAGAACTTTTTTTGTGAAGTGCTTGTTAAAGCGGGTCAGCAAAGGTGGAGATGATGTTAACGAGAGAAATGAAAGAACTTCATCTCACCCTGTGATATTTGCTTCACCTTAACACTGTTGGGTTTTAGCTCTGCCATCCCGCAGCCCCTCATGCTGCTTTGTGGTTTTGTTGGCATTGTGAATGCCACCTGCTATATTGCTACGATGGTATGTTGTGTGCCTGTTGCTTTGGCCGCTGCTCTGTTCTTCTTGGTTTTGCACCCTGATTGCCTGAACTTTTGTTTTGTTTATAGCTAAGAATCTTTGTCATTGGCTATTTTACTGTGCTCTTTCACTGTGTGGCAAAAATATACAAACATGCTTTTCTTAAAGGCAATTAATGACTATTATTTTACCCGGATAAACCCAGGTTGCATTAGATACTCGCATATTTCAAAATCACCTGAAGTTGACAGAGACATGTGGTGGTTCCCTGGTCCCTGGTCACAGCATGACAGGAACTAAAGGGTGCAAAGCAGAGAGCTAGAGGGCAGAAGTTGTTATGTTTCTCTGTTTGCACACACACCTTCTTCTCTGCAGTGCTCAACATTGTCCCCCTGCACCCTCTTGTCTCCCTACTCTGGTACCACCTGGTCAACGCTTCCATGACAACCTTGATATGACGACCACGATGATGCCGCCACCGCCGCTGTCGCCACCGCTGCTGCTCACACTGTTCTCCATCTCTCATCTTTTCCCATGGATGATGAAACCCCTTCCATCCAACCTCTGTTCTCTCCACTGTCTCCCCTTTCCCCTCTCATATCCCAAACTTTCGGATGACACCCCTTCCCCAACCAGGACTACTTTGACATTGTGAAGAACCCCATGGATCTGTCAACTATAAAACGGAAGCTGGATACCGGACAGTACCAGGAGCCCTGGCAGTACGTGGACGATATCTGGTTGATGTTCAACAATGCCTGGCTGTACAACCGCAAGACATCCCGAGTCTACAAGTACTGCTCTAAATTAGCTGAAGTGTTTGAGTCCGAGATTGATCCGGTCATGCAAGGTCTTGGATACTGTTGTGGGAGGAAGGTGAGGAGAGTACATAAAATATCTGATTCATGTAGGTTTAGTCCAACACGTCTAACACTGACCTTTTTTTGTCTATTTGTTGTAGTTTGAATTTTCCCCCCAAACTCTGTGCTGCTATGGAAAACAGTTATGCACCATCCAACGTGACGCTGCTTATTTTAGCTACCAGAACAGGTACGTGTTGCGGGCATACTAGAGCACAAGCACACCCGGACCACAGACCAGTAACATGCAGACAGTATTAGGAATGAAGGTTGTGCCGTGATAAGATAGCAAGTCTGTCTTGTATTTTGCACGCTGCTGCCATTCGATAGGAAATAGAATCAATCCGTGCAATCACAGATGAGATTAATTTGGCTTCAACTTAATTACCCTGGCACCATCCACTTTCATAGTTTACTGTTTTAATTTATGTTGTCATTCATAAAGTGGGCTCCTGGCTTCAGTTAATTCTTTCATTCCTGGAACTGTTGTTTCCCACCGAGTGTACTTGCACAGCATGTGAGGAGATTTTCTGACATGGGTGAGGGAGGAATATCCAATGGAACTACCAGAAGTAAAGGTTCCCACTTTATAAATGAACTGAAAGGATGATGGGTCTCTTGCTTTATTTTTCTCATCCACCCTTTTTACGTGCAGAGACTCATATCCTCATTCCCCTTCTCCACTGCGCCTAGTGGTCTTTCATGTCGCTGTAATGTTGTTGTTGTTTACCACTGAACGTCTGATGCTAATCTTTGCTTTGCCTTGGCTCTCTGTCCTCTTGGTTGTTGTTGTTGTTTCGTCTCCTCCTGTTCTCCCTCCCCTCTCTGACCTCTCCATTGTCTTCATCTGACCTGTAACAAATGATTTCACGCCTCTTTTTTTTTTTAAATATTCATTTTGAACCCTCTCCCCATCTCCCTCCCTTTCCCCTTTTCTCCTTCTCTCCCTCCTTTTTTAATGCTTGTGATGTCTGCATTGGCCTGTTTTGGTGTGACCAATCATCCACTCCAAAATTTACGTGCAAACTCAAAACGTCCGCCCACACAAAAACCCTGCATCACGATTGGCTGCTTCCTCCTGGCGACGACCTACCTTGCCCTCTGCCTCCTCCTGTGTGTCCGCCCCCTGGCCTGTCCTGCCCTGCCCTGCCCTGCCCTGCCCTGATTGGCGGCTGCTTCTTCGTGCCCTCTCTGTGATTGGCT
This sequence comes from Takifugu rubripes, assembly GCF_901000725.2. NCBI lineage: Eukaryota > Metazoa > Chordata > Actinopteri > Tetraodontiformes > Tetraodontidae > Takifugu > Takifugu rubripes. The sequence continues at coordinate 457,696 of NW_021821636.1, forward strand.
GTGCTGATGGCGAACGTGTAGTTCACCAAAATATGGGCTTCTTGCTGACAGGTACCACTTCTGTGAGAAGTGTTTCAACGAAATCCAGGGCGAAAGTGTTTCCCTGGGAGATGACCCCTCCCAGCCCCAGACGTAAGTACTGCTTGAAATGATAACAAAAGTCTTTGCGTGCACCTCTGTCAGTACCATTTAATTGCCTTTTTTTTTTACCAATTTGTTCTTGTTTTCTTTATTTTGAATAAACTAGGCCACTGTAATAGTTGCCGAAGGCTAATTTGTGGATAAAGTTTTGTTCTATGTTTATATAGTTTGACATAGTCCTTGCCCCAGAGTGGTAGTGATAATGATGTAGCAATTGATGGATCCTGTGGGTGCAATTTGACATTCTGTAAACGTGAGATCAGAGTGATCTGATCTTTGGACCCTCTTTGCTTCTAGTAAATGTTACTCTCTGATATGTCTCACAGGTCCATTAACAAAGACCAGTTTCAGCGAAAGAAGAATGACACACTCGACCCCGAGTTGTACGGCAAATAAACCATTTATTTTTGTTTATAATTAGCACAGTGCATGCCACCATAGAATGTAGTGATCTTGTAGGATGAAGAATGTTGAGGTGGTACCGTAGGGGATAAAACGAAGAAATTGTTTTGGTGTTTTTGTGGTGTTAACAAGTCTACTCTGGATAGTTGCCACAACTTTTACCAAGTTGTACTAAGTCTATAGCTTGTGCAGAGCCTCAATCTTTAATGTATACAATGTTGCCTTATTAACACAGATTTTTGCATCTGCTGGTTTCTCTTGTCCGTCTGTTCACAGGCTTGTAGAATGTCTTGACTGTGGCCGCAAAATGCACCAGATTTGTGTATTACATAATGAAACTATCTGGCCATCGGGGTGAGTGTTCACACATGCACACACTCCTGTTGTTTTGTGTTGGATGAAGAGATGTTTTACTCTCTGTAGTCTTTTAACTTTTAAATGAATCAAAAGCAATGATTAATGCTGATATCAGAACAGAGTTAAACCTGACGGCACATATTTCAGCCTGATGCAGTTCTATTTCCTCCATTTCATTTTATTAGTGATGATCATGATAAAGAGGGTTAAAGATGAAAATCTAACCTTATTATTTATCCCCTGAACAGCTTTGTATGTGACAACTGCCTGAAAATGTCCAATAAGACACGGAAAGAGAACAAATACTCCGCCAAAAGTAAGTGTATTTCATTAAAGACAGAATCCCAAAATGTTTAATTTTGAATTATGACCAGGAAAAATGGAAACGTGTGTAATTGGTCATCAATAGTCGGCAGTACGACTGGTCACATGGCAGCAATGACATCACCATAGTGTAAATAACGTGATTGTTCCTACCCTTTTTCTCTATTAACAAGTGTCTCTTTTTTAGGGCTTCCTCAGACCAAACTGGGGAGCTACCTGGAGACGAGAGTGAATGACTTTATCAAGCGGCAGAACCATCCTGAATCTGGCGAGGTCACGATCCGTATGGTCCATGTGTCAGACAAGGTGGTTGAGGTCAAGCCAGGCATGAAATCAAGGTAATTTCACTGCATGACAAGTTTTCAGTGTATGTGAAGGAGAGGGCTACCATAAAACTGGGGTTCCAGTCATGAGCCTGTGGCAGGTTGCTTCCTGTACCTTGTAACTGTAAGTATATTAATTTAATAACTACCACCAACGCTATCCGGGAGCTATCATTTTGTTACAACTGCTTCCAAACCCTTTGTGTTGCTATGTGTCCTGTGCGGTTCAGATGAAACACCCAGGTAAAGTAAGACAGGAAGCCACTGTGATCTGTTCTCTTAGCCCACGCCTCTTTTGTTTCCTTTTTTCAGGTTTGTTGACAGCGGAGAGATGGCCGAGTCCTTCCCGTACAGATTGAAAGCGCTGTTTGCATTCGAGGACATCGATGGGACAGAAGTGTGTTTTTTCGGCATGCATGTGCAAGAGTACGGCTCCGACTGTCCTCCCCCCAACCAGAGAAGAGTGTACATCTCTTACCTGGACAGTATACACTTCTTCAAGCCACGACACCTCAGGACTGCTGTCTACCATGAAATCCTGCTGGGCTACTTGGAATATGTCAAGAGGCAGGGGTAAGAGGGGCAAAATAATATATATTGTAAAGGAAAACTCATTCATGTTTTGTAGTGTGACAAAAGATGTAAAGTCAGTGTCGTTCAAGTGTTAATCGCTGTGATATTTATATGCAAAGGGTGAAAAAGCCTGTTATTTAGTCTAAGGAAATGATATACTGTGAAATATGCTTCTGTTATCCAGATTCCATGTGTTTTGTTTGCAGTAGAAATGTTTTTATGACGAATGCAACTTTTCCTGCCCGTGTGTCAGGTACACGACAGGTCACATCTGGGCGTGTCCCCCCAGCGAAGGGGATGATTATATCTTCCATTGCCACCCGATAGACCAGAAGATTCCCAAGCCCAAACGACTGCAGGAGTGGTATAAGAAAATGCTGGATCAAGCCGTTTCTGAACGCATCGTCCACGATTATAAAGTGAGTCATTTCATCTGTTGATTGTAAATGTTACGTCTCTGATTTTCATCTTTCATTTGTTGTCAGTCCGTTATGTTGACGAGTGGGTTACCATTTGTTTTAGCCTTTAGATTTGTTCAAAGCTAGCTGTGTTGTGCCCATTTAGTGGATATGATGAGTCAACATAGGTCCCATTTTTGATTACTAATTTAAAGAAATTTAAAATGTGTAAAAACTCTGGCACTATCTTCCTCTTTCACACAGGACGTCTTCAAGCAGGCAACAGAAGATCGACTGACGAGCGCCAAGGAGCTGCCGTACTTTGAGGGGGACTTCTGGCCCAACGTGCTTGAGGAGAGTATTAAGGAGCTGGAGCAGGAGGAGGAGGAGCGGAAGAGAGAGGAGAACAACACTTCCAACGAAAGCACCGACGTGAGTCAGGCAGAGGGTTGAGTGCACTTCCTGGAACTTTGCTACTCCAAAATTATGATTGTTTTATTTACACCGACTTCAAAACATTTGCAGGCCACAGACAGAGACAGCAAAAATGCCAAAAAGAAAAATAATAAAAAGACGAGCAAGAACAAGAGCGGACTGAGCCGAGCCAACAAGAAGAAACCGGGGATGCCTAATGTTTCCAACGATCTTTCCCAAAAGCTCTACGCTACCATGGAGAAGCATAAGGAGGTGAGATTTACAGGCAGAGTTGCTTTTCTGGTTGTTCTCACACACACACACACACACACACACACACACACACACACACACACACACACACACACACACACACACGGGCTGATGATTTTCACTGTAAACATGGATGCGAAGCACAAAAGAGCCCTCCAGGCAGTTTGTGCCTTATATTTAGTGGAAAAGAAGAAGCTACTTTGGTCCCGTTGTTCATGCCGCCGTTGCTATGGTCACCTCTGCACTCGTTGGCATGAGCTCTTTTTACATCATTGTCTCCTGACTGGACCTTAAGCCTGATATCCAGGTTTCGGCGCCAGTTGGGTTTCAATGTGTTCCCTCTTCACAACTTAGTTGTTGTCAACTGTCCGACTGCCTCACCCTGATTTGGGGAGGGGAGCAACAGCCAGGCGGCGACCTTACCGATGCACTAAAATCGTGTTTATTTAGGTAAATTGACATCTACTGTAAAAAGAGGCGGTGCTTTAATTTCCATTCAGTTGATGCTTTATGGTGATGAATCAAAAACCAGGCGGCTGATCCTCGTTCTTCAATTTCCAGGTCTTCTTCGTTATCCGCCTCATTGCTGTTCCGACGGCCAATTCGCTGCCCCCCATCACCGACCAGGACTCGCTGATGGCCTGTGACCTTATGGACGGCCGCGACGCCTTCCTGACCCTGTGCAGGGACAAACACTTGGAGTTCAGCTCTCTCAGGAGGTCCAAGTGGAGTTCCATGTGCATGCTGGTGGAGCTGCACAGTCAGAGCCAGGACCGCTTTGTTTACACTTGCAATGAATGTAAACACCACGTGGAAACCCGCTACCACTGTACTGTCTGTGAGGTGAGTGCAGAGAGCGTTCATTCATCCAATTCTTATTATCGCTCTATTAAATATTCTAAATGTTCCCATCTGTTTTTTTGTTTCAGGACTATGACTTGTGCATCACTTGCTACAATACTAAAGGTCACGTGCACAAGATGGACAAGCTGGGACTTGGACTGGACGATGACAGCAACAACCAGGCTGCTGCATCCACCCAGAGCCCGGGAGACTCTCGTCGCCTCAGCATCCAGCGCTGCATCCAGTCGCTGGTGCACGCGTGCCAGTGCCGCAACGCCAACTGCTCGCTGCCGTCCTGCCAGAAGATGAAGCGCGTGGTGCAGCACACAAAAAGCTGCAAGCGCAAGACCAACGGCGGCTGCCCCATCTGCAAGCAGCTCATCGCTCTGTGCTGCTACCACGCCAAACACTGCCAGGAGAACAAGTGTCCCGTCCCGTTCTGTCTGAACATCAAGCAGAAGCTGCGGCAGCAGCAGCTGCAGCATCGACTGCAGCAGGCCCAGATGTTGCGGAGGAGAATGGCGAGCATGCAAAGAGTTGGGCAGCCAGCCGGAGCACCCCCAATGGGCTCCGAGGTTGGACTCCCATCACCGGGGAACAACGGCACTACAGCACCGAGCACCCCAACATCTGGTGGAACTCAACCCCCAACGCCTCAGACCCCAACTCAAGCGATGCCCGCGGCCCCCCAGCAGGGTTTGGGCCCAATAGCTGGTGTCCAGCAGCAGCAGCAGCAGCCAGGCGGGGTGCCTGCGCAGCACCCCCTTCACTATCAGTTCCAGCAGATGGGCAGCGGAGGTGGTGGGGCTGGGGGGGTGATGAGCTCCCCCCAGCATCAGCAACAAATGCTTCCCCATGTCCAACTGCAGCAGCAAAGCGGGGCGGGGACGAAACCTCAGCAGCTTCAACAGCATCACAACAACATGCCGCTATATGCTAACAGACCCCCCGGGTCCTCCCCAATCCATCAGTCCCAGGGCAAACCAATCCTTGGTTCCGTGACACCTCCCCAACAGCAGCCCGGTGCCCCCATGATGCCTGGAAATATCGTAGGCCAACATCCTCCCAGTCAGCCTCAGGGCCAAGCCCCTGCTTCACAGCAGCAGCAGCAGCAGCCCCCACCTGGGCCCCCACCTGCAGCGGTGGAAATTGCAATGAGAATCCAGCAAGTTGCCGATGCCCAAAGGAAGATGGCTCTGCAGAGACAGGCAGGCTTGATGCCGCCTCACCACCAACAAGGCCAGGGCCCCCAAATGGCCATGGGACACACGGGGCCAGGAGGGATGGGGGCGTCACAGGGACTTCCTCCACAGGCCCCCGCCCCAGTGGCCGCCGCCCGGGCGCACATGGATCAAGCCCAGAGCGGTCCACAAGTGATGATGGTTGGTGGCGGCGGAGCCATGCAGCAGCAGCCCCCCCAGCAGGGTAACCCCCCCCACGGCCAGCTGCCCCCTCAGGTACAGCTTCAACAGCAGCGGATGAACGCCCCGCACCAAAACCCTCAGCAGCAGTGGGCAAACCAGGGGATGGCGCCTCAACAGCGGCAAGCTCTAATGAACCAAATGGGACATCCTGGGATGATGGCGGCGCAGCAGCAGCAACAAATGATTCAACAACAACAACAACACCACCACCACCAACAACAACAACAACAACAACAACAACAAAGTCAGGGCCAGGCTGCCCTGATGAGCATATCCCAGCAGCAGGGTGCTGTTGGTGGCGTTCAGGCAGGCGCAGCTTCTGGAGCCACTGGTGTAGCTGGGATGGTTCCTCCCGGTGGAAACATCCCACAGGCAGCTCTCCAGGAGCTGCTGAGGACCCTGCGCTCACCCAGCTCTCCACACCAGCAGCAGCAGGTGCTCAACATCCTGCGCTCCAACCCGCAGCTCATGGCAGCTTTCATCAAACAGAGGGCCTCGAAATATAAAGGAGGACCAGGCGGAGGCCCCGGAGCCACAGCGGGGCCTATTGTTAACGTCATGACAGGAGGAGGCCCACAGGGGAACATGGGCGCCGCGGGGCCCGGGCAGCCGGGCCTGCACATGGGGGGACAGGGGCCCAATGTCAACATGGCCGCCATGACCCAGCTACAGCAGCAGAGGCCAATGCTCACTAATTTGCAGCAGCAGCAAATGTCGGCTCTCCAGCAGCAACAACAACAACAACAACAGCAGCAGCAGCAGCAGCAACAACAGCAGCAACAACAGCAGCAACAACAGCAGCAGCAGCAGCAGGGTGTTGGGAGGGGCCTGCAGGGCCAGGGGCCCCAGATGGGAAATATCAACAACCCCCAGTTTAGAGAGATGCTCATAAGACGGCAGCAACTGCAGCAGCAGCAGCAGCAGCAGCAGCAGCAGCAGCAGATGGTGAATCATGTGCAGTTCCAGGCCCCACAGGGCCAGGGTTACCTGGGACAACCAGGAATGCCACCGCCTCAAGTGGGCCAGGGCCCTTCAGGAGGGCCCCCCCTTGGCCCTCAGCAGCCAGGGGGTCCCCCAGGACAGCAGGGTTACGCAGGCGCGGTGCCCCAGCAGCAGGCCTCCGTCGCCCTTCAGCAGAGGCTCCAGCACCAGCACCACCTCCAGATGCAGCAGCATAACGCCCTGTCCGGCCTGCCGGGGGGGGAGACAGGTGGGGGGGTGGGAGGAGGTCCTCAACAACCACCTCAAGCCCCTCAGCCGGCTCAGAGCAGCCCCGCGCCTCCATCTTCCCTGCTGCAGCAGGCCTTCCACCAACGGCTGCTCCAGCAGCAGCAGCAGCAGCAGCAGCAGCAGCAGCATCTGGGCCCTGGGGGGTCACCAGCCCAACACAATAATCCCATGAGTCCTCAGCAGCCTCAGATGTCCCCCCACCCACATCTGCAGGGCCTGGCTAACCAGGTGCGGTCCCCACAGCCGTCGCCCCGTCCTCAGTCCCAGCCCCCACACTCCAGCCCGTCCCCCCGCTTGCAGCCCCAGCCCTCCCCACATCACATCTCTCCACAGATGCAGACGGGCTCCCCACACCCCAACCATCTGAACCAGCATCATCCAGGGATGGTGGTGCCTCCACAACAACAACAACAACAACAACAACAACAACAAACAGCCCAGCAACAGAACTCTATGGAGCAGTTTGGGGCGGAGCAGAGTGCCATGCTCTCTCAGCTGAGCAGCATGACCGGTCTCCACAGGCCGGGGGGGGACGGCCAGGACCCGCTGGGCCAGAATATGAATCATAATCCATTAAACATTATGTAGGAACTCTTTAACATTTTGAGTTGAGCCAAAATGCTCTGATATTTCGCACAAACTGCACTCACCCAGGACAGTGTTATTGTTATCACTTAGCCTTTTTTTATACTATTATTAAATGTTATTTAAAATGTTTTCAATAAAGATGCATTGAACTGAACTTCCTATGGGAGATGAACAATAAATCCAGCAGTCGTTAAATAAATTAGAATAAATGAATTGTAAGTTATTGCTGTTAATATATATTTTTTTGCCAATTGTGGACAAAAAAAGGGTGGTGGTTTCTTATGTCCCACCCCCCCCCCCACCCCCCCGCTTCCACCTGTTATCGAATAAAAAAAGGCGGTATTTTTGGTGGTTTGGGGGATTAATAGGAGTAATTGCCTTTTAAAGAAATGTTTTTAAGATTTTAGAAATGGTTGAGAATTAAAGAGGGAGGATTTAATGCAAAGATTCTTTTTTTTTTTTGTACTGTTTCATTTCCCATCGTTTGTTTTGCAGAATAATGTGGATGATTATTAATGTTAATCCAGACATGTTGCATATCCTCTTTTTCTAATCGGATTGCTTTATTTATTTTATTTTCAGGGGCTGGGGGTGTTATGTATCCTGAGAGGTCTTCATATAGAAATCTATTTTTGTTATTGACTATTTGATGGGGTAGCGGATATTACATTTCACTTTAGAAGTGTTTAGTTGGGTCTTGGAATCATCGAGCGTCAGTGTTTATTGCAGTGGTTGAGGGTTTGCCGCTGTGAGTTCCAGATGTTGACTGGACGCGCTGAGGCGTCCCGATCACCTGCGTGGGACGTCGCCCGTGCTGGACTTTACCCTCACAAACATGCAAACCCTCTCCCTTGAACGCCTGCGCACTCCTTCCTTCAAAGACGTTTATTTTGGAGCACTGGAGCCTCGGGGAGGGGAGCTGCACACCTGTGTGCCTGTAACATTTTCAGTTCCAGGGCTGGGATGTTGAATCTTGGGTGGGGTGGGCATTTTAGTGTTTTTAGAATTCTACTGGGTTTTTGTTTTGAGTAAACGGAGGATTTCAATCCAAATGAACTGTGTTGCACAGAAATGAGGAAAAAGGAGGAGACGCGAGCAGTTATTTTTCCTCTTTCAGCCTCGACCCCTTTGCTGCTTCCCGTGGACTTAAAGCCCCCGACCTTCCAACTCTTTCTCTTTCTCTGGTGTAATTTGTTTTCCCGCCCCTCCCAAACTTCATCATCCTCATCTTTCTGCTCAGAACTTTGGAAGTTTAATTTAATTTTTTTTTACTGTACAAAGGAAACAAACTGTGGACTCGAATACTTTTTTTTAAGTAATAAAATACAAATTACCAACAGTGCTGTGTTATAAATCTTTATTTAGCCTTGTTTGTTCCATATGGTAACGTGCTGTAAAAACAAAATATAACTTGAAGGCACTGACCTGCTGCCTCTGGTTTTGTAGTGCTGTCAATAACAATACTTTTGCTAGTCAAAGCTAATAAGGCGATCTAAGACCAGAAGCCACAAATAATCTAGGCTGAATCAATACCTCTGCACGTAGGTTCTCACTCATTACAGAAAAGCAGTAATAATAGTATTTTTCAAAGGCATGGTGTTAATGTTTGATTCTTGTTAGTGCAGGTGATGACTTCAGTTTTAAACTGAGTGGAGAAAAAAAACAATGGAAGATCTCCATCGTGATTATGAAAGTATTGGCAGGTAAATATGAATTGTTTTTGTAATGACCCGTTTAACCGCCAGAGGGCGCTGTGCGCCACCTTATTCCGTAGCTGAATTAAAGCAGTTATCTTGCCTTTTGATGTGCTATCATAAATAATCGTTTGTATAGTTGCTTTCAAAATGCGCTCATCAATAGGAAATCTTTTAAAACAATGCACACTGATATGAAGGTATATTAATGGTTAGAATTTGGCATGTCCCGGCCGTATTTAGATGAACGCACTTTTGGAAAATATTCATTTACTTATTTATTCTATTCCAGTTTACTGGAATAACTTAATTCCTGCTGATGTTAGTCCTGATTCGTAAGAACGTATAACAGATTTTAGATATTTTTGAAAGACACAAACGAAGACGGAGGTTTTTTGTTTTGTTTTTTAATCTTATGAGCCTCATTTGTTAGTGTTTTATAGCCGAAGCGGGAACGTTTCCAGTGTCATATCGGGATGACTAAAGGCTCCAGAGCTGCACTCAACTAAAACGATGATTCAGAGGTTATAAACTTGCGCCTGATGACGTCATTTACAGGAATTAGTATTTCCTGGGACCAGCCCGCCCTCTAGCGGCGACACGTGACACTGCGTTACAACGTGGATGTGTATTTTAACTGAAAAAGGAGCTGAAGAGACACAAAAACGTCAAATTCAGGACACAAGGCTTGTGTTATATGCAAAATAGAAAACCTTTTACCACCAATATCTAATTTCTTATTTTAGTGATGACATGTATTGTTTTTGTGTGAAAATTCGGTTTTTCTATCTAAAGTTGGTGTAAGAAATGCCTGATAGTCATATAAATATGCCCCAAACATGACTTATTTTCACAATATTTATTGGAAATGCAATAAAAAATAATTCTTAAAGAGAAGACATGAGTGACAGTTAATCTCCGTCAAATACGTATTCTAACATAAGTGACATGAGTTAGTTTAGCTTATATTTGTGACATGCAATAAATATCTCACTAGCTTCTAATTTACAGTTTTCTCCTTTTGCCCATTACCTTACAGAGCGTTACAGCAGACATCACCTCTTTTTAAATGCACAAAGGCTAGGGGGGGGGACAAAACCAAAACAGAGGACTATCAATTGGTTATACAAAAATAGAACCAGCTTTTGTACATGAAAAAGAGAAGAACAGACAGACGGCAAACAAGTTAATTTCTTTTTTTGTGTGCATCCATCTTTCTTAAAATGCAGAACTACATCTAAGCGTCAGGCAGTAGTTTTTGCTCTTTGTTTTACTTCTTTTGTGACAGAAATAAACCGCTTTCAGCAAACCACAGGACAGGGCTTTGTGCATGTGTCGCACAAGACAGACAGACAGACAGGCAGACAGACAGACAGGCAGACAGACAGACAGACAGACAGACAGGCAGACAGACAGGCAGGCAGACAGACAGACAGGCAGGCAGGCAGACAGACAGGCAGACAGACAGGCAGGCAGACAGACAGACAGGCAGGCAGGCAGACAGACAGGCAGACAGACAGACAGACAGACAGACAGACAGACAGACAGACAGACAGGCAGACAGGCAGGCAGGCAGGCAGACAGACAGACAGGCAGACAGACAGGCAGGCAGGCAGACAGACAGGCAGGCAGGCAGGCAGGCAGGCAGACAGACAGACAGACAGACAGACAGACAGGCAGACAGACAGGCAGACAGACAGACAGGCAGGCAGACAGGCAGGCAGACAGGCAGACAGACAGACAGACAGGCAGGCAGGCAGGCAGGCAGACAGGCAGACAGGCAGAGCATGCAGTGATCTCTGTGACGATATCAAAGTACAGTATAAGAACATTATTGTTACAAAACAGTGTTTGTAAGAAAAGGAGTGACTGAGACGATCTCCTTAAAATGGATCCGAGTGAGATGTCTGTCTGGAAAGCACTGAGGACGCCTGAAAAGGTGGAAGTAGTCATGTGGTTTAGGAGCGCTGTCTCACCCCCGTCACCCCCGTCACCCCCCCCCCTTCAGTGGACAGTGATGCATGATCTGAGCAGGTTAGTAGGACCTGTACAAAAAGCCACGATTATAAAATTACCACTCACATTTGATGTAAAGGCAATGTCATCCGTGATCCCCGACATGTGGAATCATGCTATATGAACAGAGTGGCGGCTCTAACGGCGGTTCTGTGGCTCCGCCCCCATCGCTCAACACCCGTTGAAGAATCCTTCAGCCGTTGTAGCTTCTTTAAAAGTCACCGTCAGCGAGTTGATGGTCACATTGGTGGTGATCACCTTCCCAGGGTACTTTGCCGCCACCTGAGAAGTCAGACGGCGCTCTTTTGCCGCGTCCCCCCCCGCTTCCTTGGCGGCCACGCAGACGGAGTCGCCCGGCATCTCGCCGCACCCTGACACGCACACTATGACGGAGACGGCCTTGCTCTGGCAGACGGCGGGATGCTGGGCGGCCTCTGTGCCCCCCTGCAGGCCCTGCAGGACCCAGCAGGACCTCTCGCACGCCGTCCCAGTGTCCCCCGGTCCCACCTCAGCGGCGAAGGCGTCTTCCTTTGATTGCTCACACGCGAGTGTCTGTGTCTGTCCCGGCGTTCCTGTGCACGATCCGTCGGTCCAAGTCCCTGTGCTTTCCGTGTCGTCCACCGTCTCCTCGTCCATGTCCTCTTGCTGCCTGAAGGCTGGAGGGCTGCATTTTGATTGGCCGTCTGGGGAGAAAAACCAAGTTAGCAGCCCCGAGAGGTCAAAGGTGCCAGAAAAAAGGGGCGTGGCTGACTGACCATATAAGACGTCTTCATTTTTGTTGGACTCCTGTTTGTCTTCTTCGCTGGTGGCGACCCAGTCTTCTTCCAGGGACTTCTTTTTCCTCAGTGGACAGATGGTTCTGTGAGAGGGCCCCTCTGGACCTCGTTTGGATGCCCTCTGCCTGTTCTTCCTCCAGAGGGGGCGGCGGAACATGCCGGCCCGCTCCCCCTGGTCAATATCTGTGCTCATTGCCCGGGTGAGGGAGAGACGCAGGCGGGGACGGGGCTTCTCCTTGTGGGAGCTGCGGAGGTCCATGGCGAAGAGGTTCTGTGAGGAAAAAGCACATTTTTAACCCTAAACCCACAGAACACACAAAAATCCAAGCATGACTACCCCCTGGTGGTGGGCTCCAGCGTAACAACACCCCCCCCCCCCCCCACTAACACTGTTTTAGACCCAACTTTTCTATATTCTTTAAATATTTCGAAACCCTTTGATTTACAACTGAAATCTGCAGTCTGGTTTCAGAATAAGGGACAGGACAGGGGCCCCCAGGGGGTCCGGGGCCGCGATCTCTGCAGATTATGTTGCAGTGTTGTTATTGATCCACATGAATCTCTGCTTTGGCTACAGAAGGCGTTATTTAACCAGCAGAACCAGTTTTCAGAGGATCTGAGGGATTTGACGAGGCAGAAAGATTCCGCCCGACCAAATGTGAAGATCTACGCTGTTGGGTTTATAGAATCTAGGTTGCTATAGAAACAATGACGTTCCAAAACAAAGGATTCACACTTCTACCCCAGGCTCATTCAAAGTGACTGTACTCATCGTAAACATTCAAGTGAATTAAAATAACATTTTTCCACTTGACCAACTTTAATTTTGTACTTAATACGTCAGAAGATGATCAACAGTAGAACAAAAGCACTAAATCTTCTGTCAAACTTTTGAAAGGTGATTCCATCTCAATTTAACTGATATCAAATGCTTAAAAAAAGAAAGGCCGATACCCGCAGGACGAGCTTCCTGGGTCTGAGACCTTTCCTACGATAGGCCAGAGCTCTTATCTTCTCCTGACTGAGAGAGAAGCACAGACACAGAGGAGAGAGAGAGGGAGGGGGAGAGAGGGGGGGGGGGGGTGAGTGAGCAGAAACTGACAGAAGCTTGATCAAAGTAGGAAAACTCATCTGGAGAACTCACTTCTGCTCGTAAGCCAAGACAAGCTGTGGGTCCAAAATATTGTCCTCCGGTTCCCAAGTACTGTACCTGCACACACACACACACACACACACACACCACACAGATCAAATCCCTCTGTCCGTCCGTGCTGGCGTGCGTGCGTGCGTCCACAGGACCGTTCGCCTCTCACTATATAGTGGACAGGAGTGCATGGAGGGGTGAGGCCACTGAGCCATGACTCAATGCTTACTCACTTTGGGGGCCATCCCTGCCACTTCAGCAGATACTCCACATTACCCTGAGGAGACAGAGCAGAGGAGGGGCTCAGTGGTGGCGGGAGGGGCGGGGGGGGGGCACAGTGTGAGGGCATATTTCTCCCTTTTTTCTTTCCGAATGATGACGTCAGTTGCAGCTAAAATGACAGCAGATCCACCCCCATTTATTTATTTATTTATTTATTTTTATATATACCCCTTCTCCCCGGTCACGACCCGAGGTGCGTGCACATGGCCACGCGAGCCGGTCCGGGTCAAGCACGGGCTTTGGCACGGATAGGTGGGGCCACGAGAACATGTAAACAACGCGGGTGTTGCGCAACGTTATCGCGGCCGCTCCGAGTTGGAAAAATAAACCCGCCCGGAGAACAAACTTACCTTTAGAGCACTCGCACCTATAGTCTAAACTTTCCAGCAGCACGCTGCATCGGAACGAACATGGGAGCCTACCTGTGCGCGCGCCGCTTCCACTACGCACCTTTAATTCCAGGATTTTCTCCACTCCGGGTCACCGTTACGTAGCAGCCAGCGGTATTACGCAGCACTTTGAGGCAAGGAGCCGCTGGTGGAACTCAAAACAAGTGCGCAGCTGCCCCGTGCGCGTCTCTCAGATACACACACGCCTCCTTTTCCCATTTTACTGGGACTGCGTAGCCTCTCCTCCGTGGCGCAGCGGGCTGCACCGGGAGGCTGCGGAGCCGCGAGACGCCACAGAAGTTTGATGGCAACAAACATTGTGGGCGCGTGTCTGTCGCTGGTGGCCTGATGGGGAAACTGCGTACCCTAGTTTCGGTGCGCCATGAGGACGGAGATGCGCGAGCTCCGCCGAGACGGGTGAACGCAGACGGAGACAAGTTGCGGAAAACGGCGGGAGGCGGATAAAGTTCCACGAAGCGGCCGTCTTACCTTCCTCACTCTCTTCTTGGTGATTGACTCGACCGCGAACACTTGGTCCCCTATGGATGACAGCTCCATCGCCACGCGCTGCTGCGACACGGGACGGCTCCGCGCTGTGGTTGTCCAACAGCTGTTTAATAGTGTGCGTTTTGCTGATGAAGAGCGGAGGAAATCCCGCGGAGAGTCGCCCCAGACACTCGCTCCGGCGGCGGACACTTGTTTCGAGGCTGCTCCGCTCTCCTCTCCAAACTCCAGCCTCCTTCCTCGCTCACTTTTTAAAATGTGCGACACATCAACACCGGACACCGCGCTGCTTTAAGTCGGGCGCGCCCCCTTTCAGTGGCGTACGGCCGAGCCCCCAACGTACGTGCCGGGCCGTCGGGGACGCGCACGCAAATTGGAGCAGAGTGCAAAAGAGGGACGGGGGAGGAGGAGGAGGAGGAGGAGGAGGAGGAGGAGGAGGAGGGTCAGAGCGACAAGGTTACAAGGAGTCAGGAAGGTAACGAGTGCAGGTGATGAGCGAATCAAAGCGGGGGAAAATTAATTCTTCTCGCCCTCCTCGAGAAAATTCTAAAGTTTTTAAGCAGCTCCTCACCAGTAGAAACTCAAAGCTTGAAGGATTCCTTTAGTAATTCACAATATTCTCACCTTATAAACGAGAACGTGCAGTCATTGAACAAGAAATAACACACACCAGCCTTTAAATGCAATCTGCTGGCATGTGGATTTATTTATTTACATTCTTACTATCAAATAGTGCAGAATTTCTATTCCCAACTACCCTCTTGTTAAAAGAGGTCTTATTTTCTCTAAATCAATTCCACACCATCACTTTGTTAGATGTTATGCCTATTAAAGAATTTGATTGTCGAACATTTTCGCGTTTAGAGTGACGTGTTGGTTTAGTGCACTCACAGCTTCATTCAGCAGAAAAGTGTGAAACGTTCCACTCCTTTAGTTACAATACCCTATAACATAAGTTTCAAATCTGACCACTTTATTCACGAAACCTGATAAACTATGTTGGGCAACACCGAATGCAGCTTTTACACAGCCAGCAAGTTGGTTTTTTTTATGTAACTGTAACTAATCCGATTGGAATCTGCAATGAAAATGAAGGCTTTGCGTCATTCTCTGATAGAAATGTTGACCCCTGTGTTGGCGTTTAATCCAAATATGGATCTAAACATCTAAACTCTGCAAGTCTTTACATCCAGAATGCCAAGTGTTGCATAGAAAACACGGAAAACGATCACAGTGATGATAATAGCTGCAGATGTGTTGAGCCAACATTAAAAAAGAAGAAGAAAAAAGCAGGACGTGCACGTCCAGTGATCACAGACACGAACCTCCAAAAACCAAACAAGAATATATATGAATAAGTAACTCAGCTCCCATGGGTACGGCTCCTCAAGTTATACAACTGCTGTGGAAAAAAGGGCCCGGAGCCAATTTCCTCTTGTCTCTCATCGGAATCAGAAGCCGGATCAGTTTACAGTTAAAAAAAAAAACTGTCACCACACGCGTGCACACACGCACGTATAGTACACAGCCTCCCTGCACCTGGAACACTGAACACTTGCATCACTTACGGGCACCGGGTGTCATGGCAACTGTTTCTATGACGACAGCTGAAAAGCGGGATGATGGTGATGAGACAGCAGGAAGAAGTGATGAAGAGCTCTGGGCTAAAGAGCGATGCACCGGCACTGACCCCACCTTTGACCCCACTTTGACCCGCGATCAGCTCAGTCACACAATCCCATAATCATCATGTTCTGATGATGAATGACGGAAACGGACCACAGTGGCGAGTTGCATCAAAACACATCGGGCCTCCCGCTAATATATAGAAATGCATATATGCACCGTGCACAGTGTAGACGTGGACAGGACCTGTGCACGTTTCACATAAGCGCCACTTTATTGAAAACAGGAAGAAAATTCACCGTTTGCAAAACGATCCCATTTTTGTTTCAACCCTCGCGGAATCTGCGCGCTAATTACAAAACAATCACAGGACGCAGATTAGCTTTGAAAACTGGCGTCATCAAATCGACCCCTGGGTTGTGACGTCATCGCCAGGCATAAATCCCCCCCCCCGCTCCAGGAGGAAGCCAGCGCTTGGGTAAATACGTTCATTGGTCAAATTTGAAGACTTTCCCTTCACCATATGGTATAGATTCCCTGTCCATAACGCACAGTTGCGGGGATCCAGGCGTCGATGATTGTGCGGTTCAGAGTTTGGAACCTTTTCCGCTCCCCCTGCAGAACTTCCCGGAGCGATCTTAACCCAACAGTGGCTCAGTGTTGTTCTGGTACACAGCGGGGGGGTCATCTGCTGCAATTTAAGAAAGAAACACGGCTATCACATGACTTGATATCTGCCCGGATACTCCCGGAGCCGAGGATGGAGCGGCGAGAACAGGCGAGCGGGACGGATCCGAGCGCACTCCCGCCCACAGGAGTGACTCACCGGTGAGTCACGGAACGTGACGGTAAAACCGCCGCGGTTTCTCTGGAATATCAGGGGAAAAAAACAATGTAACTTATATCTTTATGCCGGGAAGCCACGCCTTTCTCGTTTAGACCCCCCTCTGCCCCTTTGCCCCTGGGGGCTGAATAAAAACACAGGCCGTTTTCGGGAACATGAAGAGTTTAAACTCCCCAACTTCGTCGAGGCGTCTCGCCCGTGAGCATATGGTGGCAACATTGTTGGTGCAACCCTCAACACTGGGCATCAGTCAGAAAAGAACACCGTGCACTCCTGTTTCCATCCCATCCCAGAAGAACACGCTGGTTGTTGTGGAATGTTTATGATGCCCTTTAAAAGAAATGCTGCGTGAATTTTAAAATAAATAAGTCACTGAAAACATCTGGAACCAGTCTGCATCGCTTTACTTTCATTTTTGGTTCTGTTTTCTACAACTTATCTCTCTAAAAAGCAGCGGACACTCCTCAACCCTGAGCCAGTAGGTGGACAGCAACAGCCTGAACTGATGGAATTCTGGAAGTGTGAACAGCAGGAAGAAAAAGATTAAATCACGTTCCGAGTTTCAGAAGCATTTCAACCATTAAAAGGTCACAAACCCGCTTCCATAGTTACTCCAGTTATTCCATCTATGCACGTTCTGTGATCGTTGAACATCTGTATTTGCTATAGCTTTAGTTTTTGGCTCAAATATGACTGTGATTGTCTGTGAATGTCAGCAGAACTGGTGACTTTTCACTTATGCATGACCCCCCCCACCAACACCCTGCAGCCGTTTCCCAACGCAATTTACACCTTCCGGTGTGATGACGTGTCCCCCGAAGTTGACAGAGGGATGTCTGAGAGAGTGAGAATCCAGATGTGAATCCAGGGATACGAGAGCGGCAATCAAAGATGTTCCAAACCGGTGAAGAGAAGATTGCTGCTACAGATGCAAACGTATGTCGCAAAAGTGGCGTCACAATGTCCACAGTTGCTTCTGGTCTGGAGCCGCCGTGTGTTTCACTTTTGTTTGCTTGCGCGAGCTGCGTGAAAACTCAAAATAAAACCAAAAGTAGTGGAATAAAGAGGGATTTAGGGTGAAGTCCACCCACAGCCGAACCAAAAATCCCACATGGTCCTTTGTGCCGATCAAAACAACAAGCGTTGTAGCTGTTTACAGCACATTTGTGTTTATTTCCATTAAAATCAACAGGAACAAAATCTCTAGAAAAAACCTGCTAATACACAATATAAAAAGTTTAGATTTTAAGACAACTATCTACAAATGGGGGATTTATTATCGTTGCTTCAAGTACCAGAGTGTAGTCAGTTCACCTGGAGATGCATTTGCCAGTATTTGGCAGCTCTGCTGGCACCGAGTCCAATAAACGCTTTTATCAGAGGATTCTGAGAATCACTGGGCCTCCAGCTTTTACATTCAGGCTACAGCAGCTTTTTTCCCCCCTCAAGTGTCTCTTTGTAGCTTTTTTCCTGGATTCAAGGCTATAAAACCAGCTTAAGGCTGAAGCGCAGTTCTCTGCTGAGATGTTTTGGGGGTGGATGCTCAGAAATGTAGAAATGTCAACTCCACAGAATACATACGTCATCGCTGGGGGGCAGGTGGGCACGAGTGTGTCCTGGGGTGTGGCAGATGCCACACGTGCGCGGCCTCTTGGCAGCGGGGGGTTTGTCGGCGTGGTGGCAGCTCCTGTTATTCTTCTCGCCTGTCTCCCCCCGTTTCCACCGCCGTTATATCCGCCATCAAAGGCACCCTGACCGGGCGAAAAGAAGCCCACATGTCAGTTAGGCACATCTCTGGATAAAAAGCACGTTTTTCACCTTCCCGCATACAATAAGACTGACGTCGTTCAAGGTCTCAGTGGGAGTGGTTCCTGAGTCGTGGACAGCTTCTTTCCATCATTATGAACTCGGTGTGCTTTAAACTGCAACTAAAACTCGTGCTAAACCACTGCCAATTATTTAATATCAACAAGACAGAAACAGGACTGTGAAAATGAACCACTTTTTCTGTCTGTAGTGACGTGAACGTTTTAGTGAACGCAGAGCGAGAGAAGCCGTCGAATAAGTGTTTCAGAGGAGTACGAGCACCGCTGCTGTTGGAACAGTCCCTTATTGTTGGAAATTAAAGGCAACGACATCCCAAATCTAATTCTGTCCAACCAAAATCCCTCACTGATCTATTTTTAATACAATCAGAATGATGGACCCTTTTAACTCAATGTAAAGTTGCTTTTGACTGAACCTACAGAGAAACAAAGAGACTCAAACTACAAGAGGATATGCTAACATGACAGCGCTAACCGTCAAACATCTGAACGTGCTGGATATTCTTCATCTATGTTTAGTTTAGTTAGCATGAGGATTTAAACTCATCACCTATTTGAGCTGATGCTAATTGGAATGTCAACTCATTTAGCTATGCATTAACGATGACAAGACAAGAGAAGAAGGTAATTCTTGGGCTCAATAAAGTTATTTTCCCACATCTCTGAAAACAATTTGAATACAAAAGTGCATATATGTATATACATACATACATATGTATGTAAGGACGTAAGACAAACCTGAGGGAGGTGTGTTTTCATCCGCCCACTGGAAGAAGCCACACTGCTGCTCTCTTGATTTCCCGCAGGTGTGGAACATCCTTCCTTTGTTGGGACCATCCTTCTGCACCGTGCGCATCACTGCTGTCTCATTACAGTGACACATGGTTTGTCCCGCGTTTGCAGAGTTGACTGTGGTCCTGGGAGGCTGGGAGACCTGCAGAGGTGCGCCCCAGCTCTGCGATGCCCCCTGCTGACCTGGCTGATCGGCCCACAGGAAGAAACCGCATGTCCCGCCATTGCATTTGTAGAACTGGCGTCCTTGGTTTGGACCATCTTTGCGCACGGTCAAGAGGAGCGCCTGCTGCCCACAGTTACACACGATGGTGTTACTGTCGGAGCTGGCGCTGACGCTGAGAGCTCGCGGCGGAGGTTGTGGCTGCGGCACCACGGTGGGGACAGGGGGCAGGGAAGGGCGAGCGTTGGAACTTGGGGCTCTTGGTGGTGGTGGAGCTGGTGGATGAGGCCCATCTCCTCTCCCTCCGCCGCTCCCTCCAGATCCCCCTGCTCTGAGGTATTTCAGGTCCAGCACCTCTCTGAGCGTCTCATCACATCCGCCGATGCAGCCAACAAACTCTAAAGGCATCATGGGAGGGAGGCTTCCTCGACGGAACTTGAGTTTCAACCTGACCGGCGGAGGACACACAAAAGACACACGGTAAGGTGATTAACATCAGCGTGTGTGACGGAGATCAGCCAACAACCACAGCAGGAGCCGCCACTGCTGATTATGCTTTAAGGAATATTTGGTTCTGAACACTGTGTTAGACGGAAAGAGAAGAGCGAATCCGCTGAGGTTAGATGATGTCCAAGGAAAAGTGTAAACCCAGGAAAAATGTCCCAGGAATGTGAAAAGTGGGGGTAAAGCTGTAGGTTGTGTTATTACTCTGTATTCCTGCACTGCAAAGAACTAAAAGCAGCACAATTTCTCAAAGAAAAACTTGGTGCAAGATCAAATATTTCTGGTTCCAACACTTACAAAAAGCTGGTAAATCACCAGAGGGTTTGTTAAAAGCCTCCCAAACAAGAAACATTTGCTGAATTTATCACACGTCTCCAAGTGTTTTCAAATGGATTAATTCAAGAGTGAAATCATCAATTTGATATTTAATTTGCGAGTGTCCCAGGTCTCTGACAGCACTTTTCTTTTGTAAGACTTGGGGGGGGGGGGGGGTCACTGGGTAAGAGTTGGGGCCAGGTCACCAGTTTCTCACAGCGCTGACGCACAGATAAACACCTCAAACCTACGCCCACGTGCAGGTCACACTCATCAACCGGGCTCCTGTGCATTTTGATGGCCCCCAATCATCAAATGTAAAACAAAGTGAAGCGTGGTTGACCCAAGACGGTAAATACTGACAGCATCAGAAGTGTGAAGGTGAACGATAAAGTCAGACTCTTAATGAGCACAAACATCTGCTGCCAACAGCCTGTGAAATTATCCAACATGCTGAAACCGCCGGGTGCTACTTGATTAAAAAAAAAAAACACAACAGTGATGTAAGTGTTGTAGTTCATCCTCCAGCGCAGTATCACAGTGGTCGCCGTGGCAACCGATGCTGGTGTGGAGCACTCTGGCTCGATGCTGGCGAGCGTGCCCTATATTGGATTGAGCCGAGGCACGTGCTCAAGGGGTTAACGCCCACTTGTGTAAACAAGAATTTGGAGAAGTTTCTCTCAGCGCCGAGGCCACCGAGAGCTCCGTCGGCTGCAGCCTCCATCAGCTTCCTTCAGCTCCAACAAGTGATGAAGAGGATGCGTTTGAACCTGAACCCATCTCCCCAGCAACCTTTTTAACACTCTTTTCATCTTCTGATCACAGCTTTTTCAAGGTCAACAGCTCCTCCTTCTTGAATCACAGCACGAACACAGTGTGAATCGTTTTTTTCCTTTAGAACCTCGAACAACAAACAACAGCTCAAAATTACCCGGCGATATCAGTTAAGTTTTTTGCTCACCGCCCACATGTTTTAGGTTTCAGCTTCTGCAAAGTGGAAATAAATGCGGCTCAACATAGAATTTATTCTTACGCACATGTGAACAGGAGCTGGCCGACAGGTGGGACAGATGGACTGGTCTCTGCTGACCTCCAGCACCATGTCAGGGAACCAAACAGCGGTCTTGCAGGCTGGGTAGCCCACACAGGTTAGATATTTACTGCAGGTGGAAGGAGAGGAGAGGAGGAGCGACGTTACAAGTGCCAGCACGTGTGTATGAGGCAGCTACAGGTTGCTGATGTTACTATGCAAAATGAAACCTGAAATTAATTCACGACACGATAAAATAGCTCAATGAAGGTATGAATATCTGCAGGCATATATCTCTGATTCACTGGGATCATGCAAGTCTCTCCTCACCCATTTCCTTCCCTTTTCTTCTTCAGGACCATGTCCCGCCCACAGTGGGGACACTTCCTGATGGGCAGGGGGATCTCCATGTCCTGCTGTTGTTCCTCTGGGATCTCCTGAGCTGCGCCCAGATAGGGTGACAGCGCTTCATCTAACCTGAGGAAACAGTAGAAAAAGACCGTCGTCGTGGTCAAACAGCAACCAGCCTGCGGTGCGGATATTCACCCACTTCTTTGCCTTGTGGACCGACTCGATGAAGACAGTCTTGTATTTCTGGATGTGGTGCTGCAGCACGCTCCATTTGTCCTTCCTGCCCTCAGACACAAGCTTCAGGTCTGCCTCCAGCTCAGCCCGCAAGTTAGGCTTGGACATCTCATAACCCATGGAGTTGTAACCTAAACAAATATGGTTGAAAAGCTGCATCACCAAACGTTCGCTGCTCCAGCTCATCTGGTGCAGGTATGCATCTGTGCGTACCTTCCACGAGCCCCATGCCCAGTTCTCCAGGTAGGAATCTCTGGTCAGATGTCAAGCCTACATACATTCGACTCTTGATGGTCTCAATGTGCTCTGCATGGGTTGCATCCGTGCCTGTAACGCAGCCACGTTCAATATCGATCAGCTTGTATTTGACACCAGTTGTTCTTGAAAAAACCTGACGTGTGATAACAGGATCAATGAAATCAGAAATAGAGCAGCTGTTCTTATACATACTAATTCTTGAAGAATATATACATTCATGTAAATCAACCCACAGATATCTGTGAGCCATCAGCTCATCAGTCAAATGCTTTGATTATGGGGTGAATGACAGCTATTGTATGGGGCAGTAATGCTTCATGCTTGTTCTGATTCAACACTAAACAATGCTTGTTTTTGTTTTAGGTCCTCACATTTTCTAGTTCTCTAACTTTTCTGTCATTCTCACATCTTATAGGATACCTGCGTTAGCATGCTGGGCAGTATGAAAAAGCCTGTTGCTAGATGAGTAAATAACAACTATTTTTGGGAGAAAACAAATTATTTACACACCAGCAGTGAGCACAGGTGACAGCAGTGGGGATTGAGTCTCTTGCTTGGGGATTTGAACCAGCAACTCTCTGGTTATAAGACCAACTTCTAACCCTCTGAGCCACGAGAAAAAGAACTGATAACAGAGCTCAGGGACTGGATTGGAGCAAATGAAACCCTGATCCAGACCACTCAAGACCTCAGACAGGACTGAAGGGTGATCGTCCAAGACAAAGTGTCCAAACACACAGGCCAGACAACGCAGTAGTGTCTTAGAGACGACTGTAGATGTCTTTCAGTGGACCAGCCAGCCTCCTGGCCTAAACCCAGCCAGACATCTCTGGAGGGACCTGAAAATGTCTGTCCACTGACGGTCCCTGTCCAACCTGACAGAGGTGGAGAGGAGCTGTCGGACTGTCCCCTCATCCGGGTGTATGACGGTTTGTCATCAAACCCCAGACGACTGGAGGCTGTAACCTTTGCCAAAGGTGCTTCAACCAAGTACGGAGGAAGAGTCTGAATATTCACGTCAACGTAATGTTTTGGATTCACTTATTAAAATTCAAAAAAACCTTTCAAATAGTCCATTTGGAGTAATGAACGTGGATTTTGTAACACAAGTTTTCAGGACCTTTCAATTTTGTGACGGTTTCTAAAACTTTCCAAACGCAATATTTTTCTGCAGGTAAAAAAGAAAGCGACTGCACTTCACCGATGCCGTGCTTCTCCATTAATGCTATCAGGTCAGCTTCAGTAAGCAGCTGCGGAGGACTCGTCTGTCCATCCACCATCTCGATAGCTGTGGGCTGGAACTGGGAGCCTTGCTCGTACACTGGAATCAGCTAACAGGCAGAGGCACGCATAAGACAGACTATCTTAATATATAATATCAACACTCTTACACACACAGTCACACAACCTTTGTAGTCCATCTGTCATACGGGTAAACATCAAGGTAGTTCCTTGCGGTGATCATGAGTCCTGATGTTGAAAATTTCTCCTGGGCGATGTCTACGTCCACCACCGTTTCCTGCCCCAAAGCATCCTGGGATACACAGGCCAGGAAGTGCCGCACAATAAACTCGTACAAACGCCCTTCATTGCCCTGGACATAAAAAACACAAACAGTCACAATATTTGCTTCCAATTTCTGGTATGTGGGCATTGATGGATGGTCATAATAAGTTTATATTTTCACTTAAAGATGTGGAAAACAACATATTGGGATCTGAAGCTCTAAAATTCATTCGAAACATACAAGCAACTAAAATAATTAAACATCTGAGGTTAGTATGGATAAGTGTAGCTGACCAATAAGGATGAACACTAAGTGTTGTGAATGAACATGAAACAAAATGACCCTTGTTTGTCACAGACGTACTTGTAATGAACTGCTGTGCTTGGTGGGGTGTATGGGGGGGTGGGCTTGGTCAGATTTCTTGCCCTGTCGTGGGTTGGGGCCCCCAGGCTGCTCTAGTACCCTCTGTGCAAATGCCCCCCATACGGAGCTTTGTGTCTGCTCCTCCACCAGGGGTCCGAGGGCCAGGTTCGGGGGGAAAATGTTGGTCTCAGTACGAGGGTAGCTGATGAAGCTGAGCAAAGAGGCGGATAAAACAAGTCGTCATGACAGCAGTGATCACTTGCATATGCCACGTCTGAAAGGATAAAGAATTCTAATATCTTATAAGTACAAACTCACCCTCGCGTATAGAGTTTTTCTGCAATTTTCATGGTCTCTTTGGCACTTATTCTCAGCTTACGAGATGCCAGTTTTTCCATCTCCTGTTGACATAAAAGTGGAGGAGCGTTCAGAACAGAAGACGAGGTGTGATTACAATGAAAAACCACGTTAAAACGGACAAAACGCTTCTGACAGAAAAACTAGTACTTTTAACAGATGTGTTTTGTGGTGCAGCGGGTTCATGTGCGGCTGTTTCACTTTAGATACTTACCACGGTGTCCAACGGCAGCGGTCTCCATTTGCTCTTTGGTTTGCTGGTTACTGAGGTGACTGTTGCTATGGGATCCTGGAAATGAATGATAATTCTCTCACTCAATGCTCTCTCACCCAGTCTTTTTGCAAGTGAATCTCAACTTGTTTCATTTTACAAAACATTCATCCAGCTTAATGGACACTGGGAAGCAACAACAGCGTACAGTGATGCTGCCCCACTGAGCTTAATGGAAAGCAACAACAGCACAGTTAGATTCAGGGATTGACCTCCGGCAATGTTTTTTTTCGGTCACTCTCATCATTGTTCTTTTCTCATAGAGAAATAATAATCTGTTTAGTCAGACTAATTCGCTGTAGCAGGACTGTCCTAAAATAAAGTGTGGGCAGGACCTGGACTGCAGGACACACATTCATGCCACTATGTTTATGAAACGCATTGTTCAACAGGGGGCAGTAAAGCACTAGTTTTATTTTGTGTGTGTGTGTGGGGGGGGGGGGCTTTTTAACACTTTTGGCTTCACGCATTCTGTGTTTTAGTTCCTGTCAGTGCAGAAAGGTGTGAGTAGAGGTTGAGAGACTATAACAAGAAACTGATGCTGCTGTCTCATGCATCTTAATGCTTAAAACATGTGAACTGATTGTATATTCATATATTCAACGAGACTCTACTTTAAATATTGTACAAATAACACAAAAAAAAATATAGAAGCTTTGAAATGTTATTTCCATTTAGTTTTTCTGAGAAGAATCTCTTCAGTTGTAGTTTTTACCACAACACAGAGAAGAGATTCTCTTTGATCAGCACATTAGTGGACTTATCAAGATCTAAGATAACATTTTAATGCACAATTAGATGTATTAAATATATATGGACAGTTGGCTACACCTCTAAATCACAAATACTGTACCTCCATGCAAATCTGGTAGAGCACCAGGCAAGCTGTGTGGTTGAAGAGACGATTTCTTTTCCAACTAAATTCAACAGTGTCCTCCTCTACCTCATGAAGCACTGAGACAAAGAACAGTGGAAAGGGGAGGTGAGGGTTGGGTTGAAAACCAGAGTGTTTCTCTGTGTGTTGAAGTTCATACCTTTAATCTTATAGAATGTCTCAGGTATGAAAGACTGGATGGCTTTAAAGCGCTCCACCACGAAACCCAAAGTAGGAAACTGACAGCTGCCATAGGAGATCAGTTGATTGGCCAGAGACTCTGGAAAGATCTTCTGCAGGCGGAGTGTCTGGAATCGAGTAAAAGACGCACCTGTCCAAAAATGAGAAAAGCAGAGCAGGTGGAAACACAATAACAATTCATAGGGCACAAATATCTTCACGTCCAACAAAAATTCACATAACCTCTCCTACTGTGAACAGTTAATAGTTTTATATTGTATTATATATTATATTTAGATGAGTGACTGTACCTATCCTCAAGTCCAGCTCCTGACGAACATCGACAGCATCACTGACTTTAGAATCTGGCTCTGATAGAGTGTCA
Organism: Takifugu rubripes; assembly: GCF_901000725.2. Taxonomy (NCBI): domain Eukaryota; kingdom Metazoa; phylum Chordata; class Actinopteri; order Tetraodontiformes; family Tetraodontidae; genus Takifugu; species Takifugu rubripes. The sequence goes on from NW_021821636.1 coordinate 483,671, forward strand.
CAAGCTCTCCGAATAGAGTTGGGGGTGATTTCAGAAAACTTTGCACGAAGGACCTGTATGTTGGGCTTAACTGAAAGGATACGTGATATTAAGGATTCATTTGTGCCAAAAATACCAATAAAGCATGAAAATTCTGCAGGTAGATTGATATGAACATGTTTCCCATACAATAATGCACAAACGACTACAATAACCCAATGCGCTAGAAAAATCACAAGGCATAAGATGGCACACCTGCTTTGCAGACATCTATGATTTCAAAGCCAATATTTTCCCCCTCTCTGTCACAGTCGGTCCAGATGATTAACAGCTGACACTGCTTCACCTCTTTCTCAAGTGTCCGCTACAAAAGGAGAGAAGGATCAGCTAAATAAAGTGCTTCAACTAAAGCGCAAGAGGAAAAAATGACATGACAAGTGCGCAAGTTTCCAGGTGAACGCGGATGCAAAACACACCTTGATTTGTACCATGTTTTCTGGACAATACTTCTCTACCTCTGCGTCAAATAAAAGAACAGGACTGCAGCTGTGCCTGTGGAGAGAAAAGCCCGATGAGTACACAACTGAAGATGAATAGGAGAAACATTTCCTGTAATCACTCACCATTTCTGAAAGGGTGTTTTGAACTCCAGCCCTAGTAGGTGGCCTGACACTGATGTCATTAGGACTGTCACATTCTAGAGTACAATTAGAGACAATAAGAGAGTAATTAAACCAAAGGAAGGTAGAGATAAGAAATAAAGATGCATGAGTTTTGATAATAGTCATGTACATACCTGACCAAAGAGATGGTATTCGTACTCGTAGATCTTATTAAACTTTGACATCCCTTCTCTCTAAATAGGAACAGATGTCGTTTAGTCCCAGGGAAAACAGTCAAATCAAAAATTCTCTCATGAATACAACTGGCACGAAGCAGCTGGTTTTGGTACAGACTATTTACATTGCTTAATATGTCATTACCTACATTTTTACCAAATCTTCAAGTACTTTATATTGTTTGACAGACGTACCCTCCTGAATCTGCCATTGGACATGATATCTGAAATGCCTTTGGCTGCATCGTTCTTCTCCGCCACACAGAGGACCCGTTTGATCTGGGCTCGGTTCCGGATCATGTCCGCCGGTTGCGCTTTGTCGGGACACCCGACGCTCTGCAGCGCACAGGAACACCTCCGTTTGACCCCAATTCCCAGTATTCCCGATCCCAAGACAGATCTTCTGAGCAAGTGCACTAGCATACCGAGTTGCACTCATATATAGTAGCTTTTACTCCACTTAGCGTTGACGCTTCGTTCAGCCTGGTCAGTTAGCATGTTAGCTCAAACTATGGTGTCAGAGCCATAAAAGTTGTAAAGAGGCCTAAAAGGTTGTCACTGGCCTAGTGAATCCACGTGAAATAACTCAACAAGGGAACAACTCGTTAAACAGTGACATTAGTGAAATTTCAAATTAAATGTGAAAGAAATGGTTCTATTGTCAGTAACGAAACCAATAGCTCTATTTACAAATTCCCCGCCCGCCTGTCAAATGCTGCCGTAATCAGTGTCGTAACACTGTCGTAAAATTTAAACAAGCTCAAATCAGATTCAGATTCATTTGTGGGAAAATTACATGCGAGCAAATGAATAATTTTCATCATGATGTAGTCATCACAGACAAAACACCAACGCGTTAAGTACTTATTTTTTCATGGAATTCCTGTAGAGGAGGAGGATCCGTCACCTGATCTGACTACGTCCAGCTGGGAAAACATGGCGTCTGTCATTGGATGGGAAGCTACATGTCACACTTCTGTCTGTTTCACGGCGTTGCACTCGTACCGATGTACAGCTTTTTAGACCAGAATAGGATAACGTGATGGACACTACCTACAAGGACGCAAAAAGAGGAAGACGGTGGTTCCATTTTACATTTTTTCTCCTTCTCTGCACGGCATGAATGGTCTGATGTCTGCCCGAACCGTATCGGCGCGATTCCTTTTGTTAGCCGGTTTGTATCTCCACTTATGTGGCTACAGTTATTCTAATTTTTAAATCTTCCCCTAAAAGCACGGGTTGTCATTGGGCTGTCATTGAAACATTCTTGAGATATAATCAGATTGTTTTGACTGGTTCTTATTGAATAGCTGCATCCTTTTCAGAGTTACATCACCTGTAACTCTTTATTGAAATGTGTGCTGCAAAATAGACACTCGAAATTTATTTTAAACGGCTTCCCACTAATGCAGTGATCGACAACTGATGTTGATGGTTGTGCTGCACTGTGCATTGTGCTGCTCATGCCTCTCTCAACATCACCACTATGATAGGATCACCTGATGTGGTGGCACTCACTAAAGAGGATGAGTATTTAGTGACAGATCCAGACCCCTGGGTTCTGCCCAAGGAGTTCAACATCCCCCTCCATCCACAGAATGACCTCAATCCCTGGGCAAAAACCTCATATGCCAAGTTCACCAAAGACTTCATCCTCATCTCAGAGTTCTCTGAGCAGGTGGGCCCTCAGCCTCTCCTCACTATTCCCGATGACCCCAAAGTCTGTGGCACCTTCGACCTCAATTACTTCTCCCTGCGCATCATGTCAGTGGACTACCAGGCTTCATTTGTGGGGCACCCACCTGGCACCGGCTACCCAAGGCTCAGCTTTGTGGAGGACTCCAGGGTGGTGCTGGGTGACTCAAGGAGGGGGCCTTTGCCTATGTCCATCATCTTACACTTTACGACCTGGAGGCGAGGGGCTTCGTGCGACCGTTCTGCATGGCATATGTCTCAGCGGACGAGAGGAAGATCATGCTTCAGTTTCAGGAGCTGTCCCTCCGCTTCTCGCAGGCCTCTGAGTGTCTGAAGGCTGGAAACAGGAGGCATTCGCTAAAGAACTCCAGCGGAAGCTCCGGGACCTTGAGTAAGAACGACATTACAACCTGTGATTATCAATAAATGTTTAGAATTATTTTCTCACCTGTCAGCACTTGTTAGTAACATCAAGTGAATTAAAATGTAGATGTGAAGCCTGCCTTGTTTCTCGCTGTAATGCTGGTGACACGATAGTAAGCGTTATTCAATGGACAGATTTTTGCCAGTGGCGTGAAGTCGTCCGACCTCAGATGTATCAGTAACTGTTTTCTGTCTGCAGATACACACACTCCGTGCTGCAGAGGGAGGAAGGCCTGCAGAGAGAGGCGGGGCCTCGGTGTGTATATTCCGCTCATGCTGTGGAAAAGGCCAATGAGCTCGCAAACGTGGAAAAGAGCATCTATGAACACAGGGACCTGTTGAGGCAGATCAGCTCCTACCATCAACGTCCTCGCCGAGATCCTCATGCTGTCACCTGCCAAAAGTGCATCACGGAGTGCTTGAACGAATGCGAGGAGCTGTTAAACAAATACGGCAAGCTTGCCAGCCTCTTTACCTGTGGCGCCAATGAGAGGCGGGGTGAGGACGGAGAGGTGAACGGGGGGATGAAAGAGAGGAAGGGTGCGAGGAGGAAGATGAAGCCGTCAAGCGACGGCCGTCCTACACGCCACAATTGATCAAAGCCAAATCAGCAAAGTGTTTTGACAAGCGTCTGAAGACTCTTCAAGAGCTGTGTGACGATACTTTACAAGGCCACTATAGACCTCCTGCAGGAGACAGAGAAGGTTTTTAGAGGGGATCTGAGCAATCTTCACACGCGTCGGCTGGAGAGGGATCTTTGTCGGAAACAGAACCCAACCAATTTTCTGTTTGAGGAGAATCTCGATGCTGATGAGGATGAAGTGGGAAGACTGAGACCCCTCTGTGCTGTGAACCATGCTGTACATAATGACGAACTCTCAAATCCTCCCCCTACTGTGGTACTTAAAGACCTTGATGCTAAAGAGCCTTCAGATCTCCTAGGGCTGGTGGAGAGCCATCTAGAATCTTCTCTTCGGACCAGACTCCAGAAACCCAAGAGAGCTCAGAAGAAACAAAAGGAAGTTTCAGTAGTGAAAAGAGTGGGAAATACCAGGCAGAAAAACAACAGGATTTGGCATCTGAAGCTCCCGATTCTGACCCCAGCCACGATCTTAACACCGACCCAGACAGGGAGACCAGCAGTGAAGAGATTGACACCACTAATGGGGATGATGAGGGTGACCAGACACCTGTGTCTTTGCTGGAAGTGGTGTCTGAGCTGGAGGACACTGACACTGCAACTGATGACATTTGTGTCGTGCAGTCCGATATGTTGGTTCCTATAGACACAGCTTGTTGTATGGCCCAAGAAAGTCTCCTTTACGAAGCTTCAGCACCAGAGATGCCTCACCATCTTCAAAGCTCCCATCTTCAACGCTCTGCTGATCAGGTAGTCAACCAGGAGCCCCAGTCCCTGCTTCCACTGCCAGATGAGTATGCGGTGGGCTATCCTCCCTCAGAAAGTGTCACCACCAATGGGTTGGAGCTTCCCGTAGGAATGCATGGAGATACTGTTTCCCGCAGCTCAGCGGAGGATGGGTCAGACTGTACCATGAGTGTGTCCATAGGGACAGGTCAGGCTGCCTCAACTCTTGGTTATGGAGGTTCCAGGACCATGTGTCACAGGAAGAAGGTGGGCCAAGGAGCCTTGAGGTTTGTGCGGCAGTATCCCTTTGCTATGCAAGCGATTTGGTGTCTACTGAGTGGTCGCAGCCTGGTTGTGCTCGGGGCCGACGAAGGTCGCGTCCGCCGGCTGGTAGCTGCTCTGGCCCTCTTTGTGCCTGCTCCTGGGAAATGTGGAGAGAGGGTCCAACCGTGGCTATCCTGCCCCATCACCCTTACTGACCTTCAGAGATGGAAACTAATAGGACTACAAAGGTATTTACTATCTCCTGCAAAATTATTGTTGTAAGACATTTTGCAGCGTCGTCTGCATTTAGGTGTAAAACCTCCTGCTTGTAGTTGCCAAACAAAGACACCAAACGATTGCTTACGCTTAACGTTCAGAAACCACAACAGAGAATCAAACATAACCTTTGATGATCTTGATCTTTGATGGTATTAATATTAATGTCACTCTCTTCTCACAGAGTAGCCTCTCCTCTGGGCGCTAGTGTGCTTTACTCACTGTCCCGCTACAGTCGCTACATCTCCATCCTGGACGCTGATCAGAAGACCCTGCGCTGTCCACCATATTGTGGACAGCTGCTCGCCAACATTGCAGACCATCGCACTTTCATCCGTCGTGGCTCCACCTACTTCCTGCACTTGCAGAGCACTCTCTGCCGCCTGGCAGCCAAGGCCTTCCTCTACACCTTCACTCACCACCTCCACTTGCCAGTCAGCTCCACGGAGGGCCCCGAGGCGGTGGAGGGCCGACGCCGCTGCTTCCTGCAGGATCAGCTGGGCCTGGGGAGGAGGACAGACAGATAGTGCTGTATCTCAGCCAGCTCATCACTCGCCACTACCTACAGCCAGACGCTGGGACCACAACAGCATCGGCTCCGTTTAGTTTTGACTACACCAGCAGCATTTTTTACAAAATCTAATTCTGGTTGGAGGAGACCACGTTTTAGCTAAAATCAAATACTTTTGTTTCAGTAGAAAAAACCTTTAATGGGATGTTACAGCCTGTTCCAACTTGTACTGTGGACCAAACTGAGATGGGCTCGAGACATTTGTGTTTGCATTTAAGCAGAGGGGAAAAGTTACAAGAATATGTTTTAGTGTCAGTTCCATGTTTGGGCCATGTTGTTAGCAAACTCTCCGGCTGAGAACTGAACAGCTTCTCAGCCGTGATATCAGCTAAATTATATGTAAATCCAGAAATACTGTTACAGCTGTTTTTTTCCTCTGTACAAATGTCTCTCGCAACCTCTGTGGAATCCCTTCACAGCCATTCAGAATTGTTACAGCTGGTTTTGTAACAACCTTCTCTCTCTAGAAGTTTATATCATCCAGCGGCCAAAAAAGGCTGCTGGATGAGTCAAAACTTTTATTTTTGCATTAACAAAGGAATGTGTTCTCTTCCGAACAGAGAGGATGTTACATTTGAACTGATCTGAGCTTGGAGAGCACCCACAGGAGGCGTTCCGCTTGTGACGCATGAAGAAGTGTATCTGATGTGCATATTAGTCCCGGTGGGTTCACAATATTGCATGCCCAGGAAAAAATAACTGGAAAATTCCACACAATAATACCCGCAGCAGCAAAACCTTTTAATTTCTTTCACTGTGAACATTTTTATGAATTGAACTTGGTTTAAAAGCTATTAAACCGGTCCCGCGTGTATTAAATTTTACTGTTGTCTTACAGTGGTGAGAGTGTTTGATGTTAGCATGAAAATGTCTTGCAGGGACTGAAGTTGGTGTAAAACGTACCCGTTTTTATAAACTCATTTAACGTTGCCCAGAAGCTTATCCGGTTGCGGATGCTGTTGCGAGGATAATGATGTGTTGATTTTGGCGTATGGAGAGACGGTTTTCTGTGGTGTTAAAAGCAATCAGTCCTCGACACTTGGCGACCTCAATATTTACCTTTATTTGAAGCAGAAACGGCGATCCACCTTTCAGGTTGCTGGAGGATTGTTGTTGTTTTTTTTTAGTGTCTTTTTTGTAAGTGTCTTTGTGTGTGACAGTGGCTCTCTGTATCTAAAGTGTTTCAATACCTGTGCCTGCATGGTCATTATTTTATTGTGAAAGGTCAGATGTGGGATTGTAGATGTCGTCCTTGCTGCGAACAAAGCGCATTATCAGCACGCTCACCCTTTATTTATTCCCACTGTTGTCATTTTACTGAAGTGCTATTTAATTTTACGGGTGTTGTTGCCTCATTGTCTTTTCCAAAATGCATTTTTTAAGTGTTGTTGTAACGCGAAACAGGTGAATGTATTCTGAACAAGCCATACCGCAGTGTGCTTTTGTCGTCACACAGTGTCCTTATGTTGCCACATCAAGTCTGCCTTTTGTGTTTTGTCACAAACGGCCATGCTGCCTCCAGCCCTGTACGACAGCGGTGTGGCCGCTGGTCTTAATAAAGCACGTTGTGAATGTCTTTTTGTTTTTAAATTATATTCCTCCAGCTCCCTTCAAAAAAATGGAATTCGATGCCTCTCAGGGGCCGCGGGGAAATACTGGAACACACCAGACGTCGAAGGAAACATCGAACAACAAATTCTCTGACAGCTTAGTCATTAAATGCGATGACGCATGTGCGACCACTTGTGGTGTTATGAATAATAAATGTTCATCTGAGAGAACATCTAATTGGCAGCTGAAGCAACAGAAGGCGAGGCGGGTGGCCGAAGAGGAAAGTAAATTAATAAACTGGGAATGTTGGCAACAGAAATGCTCTGTTTACATGAGTCTGCCTGCAATTCTGTCAAAAACATGTTTCTTCTACTTCTACAGAAAAACTGCTGTGCTGTGGTTCCTGACAGATTAGTTTTACTGTCCCAGCCCACAAAGTCCTCCTTGTCTTCAAGCGTCGGATCAACAGACATGCTTTAGATTTCTTTTCCTTGCATGCCAAATGCAGTGATAATTACTTTATTTTGTCAAGATACTCTGGTGAAAATGATACATCCACGTGGAAATGGGACATTCTTCACATTTGATGGAAAATTAATTTCTACTAAATTAATTTCATAGTTTTTCCTCCTTCCTGGTTGCCATGAAGCCAAATATATTTGCATCTAACAAAAAAGAGTTCTGGTAATTGAGTGGTTACTATAGTGATGTGAAGATCTTGTATGCCTTGTGGTTGATGTGCGGAAGTGTCCTTAAATGAGATGATGAACCCCAAATGAATCCTGCTGGCTGTCTGAAGGATGAATGGGTGAACCCAAGCTTGTAAATGTAAAGCTCAAATGGTTTAAATGCTTAAAGATGACTAGAGGAGTGCTGTATTTTTTCCATTAATCTGATTTATTCAGCCTTGAGATGACATTCAAAATATAACAAGCGAAAGAATGTTAGAAGTTTTTATTTAGATTTGAGCAGCACAAACATATGTTGGTGGGACGCTTTAGTTAAAACAATGTTCCTTCTACTTCTTGAAAAAGAGACCATTCCTCCAAAATGAAAATGTAATTTCTCTGCACCAGGCTGATGAGGTGAGTGATACGAGTCCACAGACCACTGATGAAGCTTCAGAACTAAACTGAGCTCTACTCAAATTTTAAACAAATGAAACCGAAACAAATACAATTTGTCAAATCTGTAAGGAGTGGCATTCTAATCCAGCTACAACCAGGACTATTCTATATTTTATAAGGGAAATACCTGTTCATCACAAAACTTTGTCTTTAATCACTAACAGGGCTTTGGGAAAGAGAACAACATAGCATAATTAGGTTAGGGCTTGTGGGGCTTGGATGGCAGCACCAGGGCAGAATGAAACCAAATTTATGCACAGTTCTGTGGCTATTTGTCACATTTGAAGCGAACAGGGACAATTTTTGTATTTGACTTTTTACAAGAGCTTAATTCTCAAATTTTGTAGACATTCTCAGTAGGAGGGGAGAAATTAATTGTCATTTTGGAGTTAAAAATACCTTTACAAATTAACAAAAGTTGCAGACACAAAGAAGTCGGAATGACAGCACTGAAAAAGAAGCACCAACACCAATTTACTTTTAACGTTAAGAAAGTAAAATGCACACCAGCTCAAAAATGTTAGTTATGCAATATATTTTCTCAATGAAAAAGGAGTAAAAAATAATTCACCCTCTTAAACCAACTCAGCTGTTCCACATGCAGGGACATCAGAAATAAGACAGTGTTGCTTTAGGTTATGATGATGGACGATGGGGATAACTAACAAAACAAAGACCAGATGTCCAAAACGGCATTTAACCAGAACATCCTCTGCAGCCACAGTGGGTGCATTCAAGAATCCTCCCCTGCAGAAAAAGAGGTGAAAGAAAAAACAGAATTGAATAAATATTACCAAAATGGACTCTAACCTGTAGAGTACTGATTTGGTAATGTTTGGTTTACTTAGTGTTGGCTTACAGTGGCTAGTACAGAACACCTATCAGTGATTAACAGGTGTCACAAAAACCATTCGTAGGAATGTGAACCATAGAGGCAACGGAAACCTTAAAAATGGATTCAATTCATGCTTTCAGTGGAAAACTGGTAACCCCATTCAGTTCAGACTTACAACTTCCAGCTTTGTCTTGGGGACTCTGCAGATGCAGTTGGTTCCAAAGTTGGTGTCTCTGGTTTGGATGCAACGCAAGCAACACAGATTCTCATAGCCCTGCTTTTTCCACTTGGCTATCAGGTTCTTGTCTGCATAGCCTTCCTTTATGCAGTAATCGTACAGCTCTGTCAGGAGACAAAAAAAGGGGTGAATCTGACCGCGTGGACTCACAAACACAACAGCAACAAGGACAGCAGACTCATAATAACTTCAAAAATCAACCAAAAAAGCATTTAGAGATTTGTAAAAGTTTTTTTAAACTCCTTTTCCCATTACAAAAATTGATCTTTACTTTTTTATTTGGTGTATTTCCACTCAATGATAACCTAGTCCGACTGCATAATTTTAATGATTCAAAACAAAGGTCATCTAAATCACCTGAAGGAGGTACTACAAAATATCTGCAGCCATAATTACTTATGAAAATGCTTGGAGCCCGCTAAAGTGGCCATGGACTTTAATTATGTGTGTTTTTGTACAATTGTAATATCTTTCTGCATTCTGATCACTGCCTGATCTTAAATTATAATGGTTTGCAAGTCTAAATCCCACATTTAAATACCAATTTTCATATGCCACTTTGAAATACCAGCACAGATTATCTCATGTGTTGAAGTAGTCAGAAGAGAAAGGAGATAAAATCAGGGACTGGTACAAAGCAGTTAAAAAGCAAGCGATTTTCATGTGAACTTTGCGTACCTCTGCTGATGGCTTTCCGTTTGTAGAAGAGATCATAGATGTATCGGCTACGCTGGTGATGGAGCCTGAAAATTGGCCACAAGGACTCCACCTTCCGCTTCCCCTCATGAGGCTCAGTTTCAGCTTACAAGACACAAATCCGTGAATATTATTAACAAGATATAAATTATGCCAAACACTTGAATGGTTAAAATAAGATGGTCATTGTGAATACTTCCATCCAGCATCTTATTTGATGCAATGAAGAGTTATTTGGGTTATATTGTGAAAACAATGGGCCTCATTTGACCTCCGTTTGAATTCCAAATGCGTCTCGAGTTTATAGTTCGTTATAATTTGGGACTTTTCCTAAGGAATGTAATTGTTCAACACTTGAGTACAACGCTAAGATTACAGAGTATGTTAAGCATTTGAAGGCTACAACTGTATACAAACTACGTATCGTGGTTTACTTCAAAGCCAGTATTGTTAAGCACAGTGGGGGAAAAGCTATCTGTTACCTTCTCTCATTTTTTGATCCAGCTCGTCCAATGTAGGCTCAATGAGCTCCCAGCCGTCAGGGGGTGGCTTGCGACTTCTTTTGACTTTAGGCATTTTTATCTGTTGTATGTAAAATAAACCAAGAGCTCACGATGTTGTCGTTTTTTAGCTTCTCGATTTTTCTTCACGGCGCTAAAATTCGACGTCACACAAGGGGCCCACTTGACCCATTCGCCCCATTGTAACGTCATAACCTTTAGAATTACATTAAAAATGGATCCGCATTAAAATAAAACCAGGTCGCTCGAGCAAGTTTGTGTTGTGTTTGTGTTTATTTAGGCACATATAAGTTTTTTTTTTTATAGTAATAGTCCAAAGTAGTGTTTCTTTGGTTTTAACCACGTTGCATCACTTTAGCACCACATAAAATTGCCTTATGATAAAAAATAAAATGATGTAGGTTTTTGTATTTCATTATGTCAATAATTTACCAAAATGATAGTTGTATAAATGCGCGTGATTCTTTTAACAGCGTTGCTTGAATCTTCTCTATGCGTCTCTATGTTAAATGTTTTTAAAAAGGCAGCTAATTAGACAACCCGGGGTATTGTGTTACGCTCCGTACCGTTGACTGTGAGAAGAGTCCCGATTGTGATTCACGCTGTCAACTACCTCAACGCCACATTTTGCAACATTATTTCCCTTTCAGAGCATTTATATTCACACATAGGAAGACTTCGCTTGACAAAATGCCTAAAGGAGGTAAGATTGAATTTTGTAAAGGTCTTTTTTTCTTTTGTAAATACGTTAGCTTGTTAGCTTTAGGGGTACGAACTGACAATAAAGAATTTTCTTTTCCTTTCAGTTTTCTTTATGGTCACCCACACAGCTGTATTTAGTCCCCACACTCACCACGATCATGAAGAGGTCTTAGCTGATGTACTGTTGGGCAGTTGTATTTCCATATTCGCCGTCTACGTCTATGTTAATCGTTACAAATGATGTAGGTGGCAGTCGCAATTCATAGTTCAACTATTGTCTGTCGCTTCAAAATCTTCTTTGATAATGAGATAAACACCAAGTGTTAAAGTCTCTTTGATCTTCGATCGAGTTTCATTTCAGGCGAGACCAGACAGGCGGGGTTGGGATAAGACAACGTGTCTCATACAATCTCCTCCAAATGTGTAGGGCTCCAAGTGGGTTTGGTAAGGGCTCCTTACCCGGGTACAGGAGGCTCTCCAGACATTATTGGATTCAGATGGCAGGCCTCACTAACCAGGCAACATGTCGGGTCTACTGTATATGAATCCCCTGATGTTAATATCAGCAAACAAAACAAAACCATTGTCACCGGAGACACATTCGACGGGCCACAAGGCCTGGCCTGCAAGCTGAGGTATTCTTTAATTTATCTACACCAGAATCTTTCTAGACAGCCCTCAGAATCTCTGTTTCTGGGTACACCACCTTGGGAAGGGGACTATTTGGCCTCAAAAGTAGATTGCTGGGTCAAGGTCTGCAACACCATAAATACATCACTTAGCAGCATGAAGTTAAGGATGGCCTTGATTTCCAGGAGCTTTTACTACTGAAACTGGGAATGCTGCTTAAGGTTGCGTTGGTGGTAGTGGAACCATACCGGTA